>NW_020451204.1:6936455-7145625 GCF_003343035.1 Apteryx rowi
TCTCCTGCCTCCTTTGCTTGACTTCCTACTCATAGGGATGCACCGCTCTTGAGCCTGGAGGAAGTGATGCTTGAATATTAACCAGCTCTCTTGAATGCTGGTAGGTAGTGTCTCCTCTGGGAGAGCAGTACCTGCATAAGACAACTTCTTGCTTACCCCAGATTTAAACATTTCCCCTAGATTTGGCATATTTTAAATTTCACCAAAAAAATTAGTTTATCCATTTGTTGTAGCGGAACAATAGTCCTTACTTTTATCTCCCATCTCAAATAGAAGTTCATTTCAGATGGAAATTCAGAGTACCAGCTCCCAAGCTAGAGGCCTTGGCACTGTGTTGGCTGTTGCAGTCACAACTGTGGTTACCAGCTCCATTACGAGTTTGCAAGCACTGTTACAACTGGAAAACTTTGCGAATTTCTTCCATGGAGTGAATTTAAAGATATTTTTATACTATACAAGAAAAAGAAGTAAAAATTATTAAGTTTAAAAAGTACTTCCAATTTCATATTGCTTAACACCATCAAGTTTTGTTCTGTTCTTTTACAAGAAAAGTCATGTGAAAAAAATACTTTCTTTTTATTTTTTTTCTTGTCAACCGCAAGACCAGTTTCATACAGGGGCTACTTAAAATCTGGTGTATCCAAATTTCCAGATATAGATATACTTACAGAAGCTTGACCAAGTCCTTCCTTCCCCTTGCTCTCCTCTTGTAATTTTTTGTGCATTTGATCTGTTGTTCAGAAGTCTGTTCAAAGCACCTGGTATGTTGTAACTTGGGATGGATGCAAGAGGCTAGAGAGTGGCTGTTCAAGGGCCTTTCTGGACTATGCATCTAGTACATGGATGTCTGCAATTATGGATCCAGCAGTTATGGGTACAAGCCCTATGCAATTGTCCAAATGAAAGGATACTGATTCTCCAGAGAATAGGGCTATATTATGGATACTGTAGATAAAACTCTCCTCTCCTAACTGATTTCAGTGGAGCCACGAATTAGACACTAAAGATTGCTTTGTATGTTATATATATTTAAAAAAAGCATTAATTTTGCTGCCTGACTGTCCTCAGAAGGGGCACGCGAGTGTGGGTGGCTGCGCATGTTTCTGTATGCTGGGGAGGAGACAGCACACATGCTCTTTAAACTCCATCAGTTTTTCACCTGAAAAACATGCTGAAATGAGTAAATAATATTACATAATAATAATCTTTTCACTACTAAATAGATTTATCTGAGTAACTGACTGCATCAGATGTCTGGAGGTAGCTGTACATCAGTTCAGCTGTTAAAAAACGTGGTGAGAATCAGGAGAGAGAAATTATTTCACAAGCCCTGACAACAATTAAATCTGTGTCTCATTTTCAAATAATACATTGAAGGACCTGTCCAAAGAATGAAGGCCTTGGAGCTGGCCATCTTCCTGGCTAGACAATACACCAGCAGACAAATGTAGTTATATTCCCAGACCTTAGCACTGAGCACACTTGCAGAGACATGCTGATTTTTCAGGAGTTCGTTAAGCATCTGCTGGTAATGGCTCTCATTACACCGCTTGCTTTCATGGGAACCATGAAGAGGAAGTGCAATTTGCAGGAAATGAAAAAGGGGCTTCCTAGAATCGAACACTGGAGTAATTAATGTTTCTGAAGAATAAACTCCAAGGAGTCTGTAACTGGGAATTGAGACACTCTGACGCATTTCTTTAATTATAGCAGAGAATTAAATGGGTCCACAGAATCAGTATAGATCAAATTCCACTTAGATAGTGTGACTTAAATTATGACGGACTCGGTTGAATCCTGAGGTTTTAGTCTAATATTTTAAGAAAAAGAGCCCCACCTGCAGGGAACTGACACCTCTCCAAATCTCATGAGATCAGGACATCACATCAAGTAAAAAAGAAGAAAATTGAACACCACAGCTGAGATTCTCTGTTGGCATATGGCAATATAGTTAAACTAAAATCTTTAAAGCTATGTCAAGGTACACCAGATGTTGCTCATGCAATCTGCACCACCCAAACACAAGGAATCCAAAGCAAAAGCAACAAAAGCAGATTTTAACCTGAACCTTTGTAGCTGTCTGCAAACAGTGGCTTGAATAAGGCTCAGCCTTAAAGCTTTAGCTGATGTCATGTGGCCAACCCATTCTTCACAAATGATGATCCACATACTTAATTTTAACAATTCAGTAACAAAATAGACCATATCAGCTGAAAATCTGGCCTTGAATTTTCTTTAGGAATAAATGAGGGCATATTATTAGCTAGAATCTTAAGTTTAAAAGTATTGAGCCTTCACCTTTCAAAATATATATAGCAATTTTACAATGTCTTTCATTTGCTGCCCTTCCCAAGCTCTCTCACTTATTTTCTCTTTGCCTTCTCCATCATCTCAATTAGCATAGAAAGTGGATAAACACCAGCAAAGATGGACACAGCTTACAACATCTCGAAATGCCCAAGAGCTAGATAAGTCTCCAGGGAGGCAGCAGCCTTGAGTTCAATGCGAATTTCAGATGAAGCAGAGGAAGGACTAAAACCTGGCCCACTGGAGAGAATGATCTTATCGCTGGCTATTAGTCCCCTATATTGCTTGAAAATTTGGCTATTGCAGCATCTTTTCCTTTTACCAAGTCTAAACCCAGCACCAGATCACTGGAAATTGGTTTTCAAATAGGAATTAGATGCTTAAACAGTGCTGTAGAACTGGCAATAAACAGTAAGTCAGGGGAGGAAATCTAACCCCATAATTTGTCTTGTACATCAGTTGTGTGCTTGAAATACAATGATCCAGGTTACATTTGTCTGAGCATAAAATCTCAAGTTTTTCTGCCTGAGTTTAAAGATGCATTGAATTCTGATCTGGTAATTAGATCCATTACCCATTTGAGGTATTACTGCTGTAATGGAAACTGCAAATTAATGTTTAAAAATCAGATTCCTGTGTTTTTCAACTCCATAATGCCTTTCTGGGAGGCACCCACAGATACCCAGTGTCCACCCAGTTCACTTCTTGCTAGTCTCTGCTTTTTCCTCCGCTGTCCTCAAGGAGCTCCCTTGACCTCACTTGTCCTGGTGCTGACCATAGCCAAATTCTGGCACCTGGGAGCCAACCTCAGTGAGATGACGGATATCACAGACACAGAACATGCACATTTGTAGAAATCAAGGTCTCCTCCATCCCCTTCACCCTTTACCGTGGCAACTCTTGCTGAGTAAGATTCTACAAGCAACAGCCATAAAAATAGTAGAGGTTGACTTCCCACTCCACCTGGATTTTTATCTTCTTTCCAGCTTGCCTGAAACTCTGTGATGAGCTTCACTATGTTATGACAGCTCTTGGTGGCAAGAGGAAGGGGCCAATTTGGAAGAGACTAATAACTTCCCTGTTGCAAACCCTGCCATTTGGCTTGGACCTAGCATGTCACTTCTGTTTTCTGGTGAATCATTCCTATGCTGGGCTGAACCTGTGTGCTTGGAAGGTGCATGCAGGTTTTCTGACAAAAGCCAAATTCTAGGCCTGGACAAGGACAAACTGTTTCACATTATGAAGGGCTGCCCTCTGACTCCACTGAGGGGAGTTTTATTGCTAGGAACACCATCACTCAAGTTGGACAGATGCTCTCACATTTTTACTTCTGTGAATCTTGATTTTCCTCTAAGCCTGTGATGAGTAACCAGGTTGTTCCATTTAATAAGACTGTATTGCCTCCAAAACTAGAAAACCCTTTATCAAAGCAATATGAATTTCCACTTTGCAGCTTCCATCTGAAATACATAAAACAAGCTCCTGAGAGGTGCTGAGTAAACTCAAGATCTGGTTCACTGGCTGGATGCCTAGAGTTAAATGACTCACATGAGTGCATTATCGAAGAGAGCATTTGACCAGACCTGCTCTTTCACAAAACACCGACTGTGTCAGGAAGCCAAAAAGTGGAACGCGCTGTGGGAAGGAGTATCACAGCAATGTGAAACTGAGGGCAGGAGCAGGAACCCACAGCCAAGCTTTAACTTGTCACCTCCTCCGTCCACCTGGCAGCCGCGGTGCAATACTCGGGCCCCCATTGCACTCCCTTGAGATGTAATTGCTTGTTTCCATCCAGAAAACACACATGAAGGTCATGCTGCGCTAGTGGCAGCAAGTTAAATGAAATACTGACATTTCATAACTGAGAAATACGTAGACATAGGAGTCAGTCAGAGAGGAATGGCTTTGAAGTTTAGCTCGTCAGTGTGACCTTCTGTTTTTTTCTTACTCTTGCTTTTTGCTTCTTAAATATATGCATATTAAATGATTCTCTAAATAAATGAGGATCTGGGAGAGGGTCTGCTACAGCATAGAAAGCTTTTTTTTTAATGCACCAGCCAAGGAAATAAACCATAAGAGTATGTTGTACAGATTTCTCTCTCAGTAAGCAGTCGTTAATAATAACAAGCTTGAGCAGTGGTGTTTGGATGCTCACAGCTCTCTGTGGTGCACTTCACCGTACCCTGGTTTACTTACTATTTGCAGCTCTCCTAGTTGAAATTTTCCTTGTACTCAAAGGTCACAGGGAGGAAACTTAAAGAAAAGGAAGATCTCCTACTTCTTACCGATCCAAATTTCAGGGAAGCCACCCAAAATTTAGTCTTTCTAACAAGCAGCAGGGCAAGCCACAAAGTGTTCCTCCAAGAAGTTCCCCTGGATCTGGAGTCCCAGCACTTAATGGATGTTCTGCAGTAATTTGTGAGAGCGCAGAAAGAAGCAAGATTATATCCATTTCCTAGCAGAAAGAATTAAAACTCGAAACAAAGTATATTCCCTTCAAATGTGAACAGTTTTTAAAACTGTCTTTCCAGATTTTTCTGGCATTTTTTAAAAATCAAAACAACAAAAAAAAGATGCTAAATTACTGAAAACAAACTGAGCAACTCGTAGCTGAGATCATTCAGTGCTGTGATAGATGCAGTGCTTATTCTTTTATATTTTCTCCTTTCAGCCTGGAAATCAGAGAAGAAAAAACCTCATTAGATCACAGAAGGCTAAATCAGAACTGTTCTAGGCACTGCTTGATGTGTTCTGCAAGATTTTAAGGTCATCTCGCTACACAGAAAAGGAAATGATTACAGGAAATATTATGCTTCACGCTTCTGCAGCTGGATTAAGTGTTTTATTACTTACCACTGAGGACACTTCTGTTTGACACAAATATATTTGTTAGAGTATTTTATTAAATTACAACAAACATCTGAATTCAGAGTGGAGGTATTGAAAAGCTAAATGTAAAAAGAAATTGACGTTTCAGTGTCTTAGCAGCAGTAAAGCTGTAATCAGTTTT
Source organism: Apteryx rowi (assembly GCF_003343035.1). NCBI lineage: Eukaryota > Metazoa > Chordata > Aves > Apterygiformes > Apterygidae > Apteryx > Apteryx rowi. The sequence continues at coordinate 6,941,773 of NW_020451204.1, forward strand.
GACAGCTATTACTCATGTGCTTAAGGCTCAACTAGAAGTTGTTCAGAGACCACCATGGTGAACCAGAAAGGAACGAAATATCACATCTTTGAAAATGTATCTCTATAGAGAAAGGCGCTCTAGAGCTGCTTCTCCCTATTTTTCATCAGCAGCACTACAAAACTGAGGACTGTATGCAGACAAGAGGTAAATACTTTGGTACATGAAAAGATTCGGCATATTTTTTAATAGTCCTGCCTCCTGGCCTTACACGACTGTAGGTAAAGCCCAGCTTTCACTTTAACACATAAGCTCCTGGCCTCTAAAGCTGTAGACAAACTGTAGAAGGAAAATAAAATGGTCCCATTGGGTGTTTTTTAAGCTAATTTTTTAAGGCTTGCTCCATGCATTTTGTATTTGTCATTTGATTTTTTGAATATTTGGGATCAATGATTTTAGGTCATTTGATTTTGCTATCTCTGGGAGAAGAATTAAGAAAAGCTAGTTTCTGGTGCCTGCGCTGACCGGAGACAGCCTGCAGTAGCCTTCCAGGACCAAATCGCAGTAAGGACAGTTGAAGGGCAGCAGTCTGCTCTTTCCTTCTCCCCTTGTCATGAGATGCAGGAAGAGAGGTATAAAAAATCACTGGCATCTCCCTGCCAATCCTGCAGGATCCCCAATGGGATTCTCTGCTCAGATTTAAGTCATTTTTAATCCCAGGTCAGAAGGAAATTATATTCAGCACCAATTAGACCAGTCTTCTGTAACGATGTGGGGTACAGGATGGTCCTATTTGTCGTTAGCTCCCACATGAAAACCACTGTGTAGAGGGAACATTTTTCATGGCTGCAGTCTGTAGAAGGCATTTTTCAGCAGTTAAAATCTTCTTTCTCATCACAGGACAATGAATTTCCCAGAGGAATGTTCTCAGGCTCATACCTTATCCCTTTCACTCTGCTTTATAATCCTTGGAGTCATTAGAGCACAGGTACTTTTTGAGTCAGTTTTGAAATACCAAAGGAATTGCAGAGCAGAGATTACTTCCTCCCTCTGGTATGCAAATCATCCCTAAAAGGCTTTTTCCGGAAAATAATTCCTTACCTTTTTCCCCAAGGGTATGTGCTCTTTTATTTGTCAAAGATCAAAATGTTTCTGTGAAGCTGTATGAGGAGCTATCTAAACCTGAGAATACTTTGAGGTGGTAGCAGCTTCTCCTTCTCTTCCTCTCAATTTTTCTCAATCTATTTAGACATTTGTAAGACCTACCTTGAGTCAGAAACTGGGAAAACCTTTAAATGGTTGTTCAACATCTTAGTGAGTTCAAATGAGCCAGTTTTTCTGCAAAATTCACCTAGGCACCAGCAGATTTTCTGTACCTTCTTGCTGTGGACAGACTTCTTCATAAACTTCTTGGGCTTTTATTTTCCCTGCTCAAACTTTGCAATCAACATTGTCACTTGCAGTGAGCTCTATCCCACCAAAACTGAGTGGCACAGGATTATCTTCAGATGTCTGCTACATTTCTGTTAAAGTTACTTGATCCTTAGCATGACCTTAAAGTCTCCACCCAGAAATGATGATCACGAGCCAGACTTCTGACACTAGGTACCTCACATTTGGTCCTAATGACAAATCCTCTTAAAGTAAGTATCCAAGGTGTCTTTGAAGGTTTCCAGTGGTCAGCCCTTTCTTAGGAGACCTTACTTGACTGGATGTCTCTGAAGACAATCCAAGGTTAAGTGTCATTCTGGATGACAACATTAGATACATACTCATGTTCCACTGGTTTCAATGGGAATTAAAGGTCTAGTCCTAGGTCACTAACAAATCACACTTCTGCTATTCACATCAGGACTGAGATTTACATAATTAAGAAAGAGCTTTGGTGTCCAATATACAAAGCCTTTCAAATTCTCTATTTGTTTCTGAATTCAAATAGTCTGTCAACTCTTTGTTTGTGTCTTCCACCCAGTGCCAAATGGGCGGGCAGTGCTAGTGTGGAAGAGTTGTTCCATTGATTAACTCAGCCGGGAGTCCTTCCTCCAGACTTAATTTTGTTTCTTCAAGAAAATAAAATCGTTACAGTTCAGGCATGATTTCTAGTTTCTGGAAGCCTCCCTCAAAATATACCTGACTGATGAGGCTGTGCATTGTTTTTCCTGATGTTTGCCATCTTGCAAATGATAGCATCTTGCAGAAGTGTTCAAGGGTCTAACGCAACAAAGGACCTGTGTGTTCAGCTCTTTTTCTCCCTTACAGGAGCAAACTCGTATTCTTTTTCAGTTTCCTCTCTAGAGAGCGCTTTATTTAAAATTCTGTTTATACGTCTTTTTTTCCTTAGTGCCTTTGAGGCTTAGGATATCTGGAAGCTTAAGAATTCAAACTTCAAGGAAGTTGTTTAGAAAAACTTCAGTGTGCTACAGCCTTTTGTAAGCCCCAGATGCAGGCTGGTGCCTTTGATTATTGATACATGCCATTCAGACTGTGCCTCTGTCAAACATTTTTATTTGCATGCTATTGGCTGAAAAATTCCCCATCCAGCAGTTGCCTTATGAAGCAGAAAATGCTAATGTTTGTATCTGTTGCAATCCACCTCTGGCAGGAACGAAGGCTTTGTGCAGGGGAATCTTAATGTTGTCAACCCCCTCTTTTCAGGTAGAGTAAGTGCCTATATCACATTTGTATATAATCACTGTAGGCTGGTCTCAGGAAAGAATAAAGAGCTTAAGTTTATGGCTCCCCTGACTGTGGTTGTATCCTGCAGCTCATCTGACTATTCATCGTGCTCCATATCCTCAGCCCACGATACAGCTGAGGATGCCATATATCAGACAATAAACCCTTGGCCATGTTATAAATTTAATATTAAACATTAAATATGTATATGACATATTGCTTACAAAAATTTTCTCTATATATAATATACATTAAGTCTCTAGCACTCTTTGCAAAGAAGTTTTGACTATTATGTCCTGCTCAAATTGTAACTCCAGTGATTATACTAGACTTCCTGTCATAATGGACCATACCTTAAATTGGTTAAAAAAATAAAATCAGCTCTACCGATTCATAGCATGATGAACTGTCAGCATCTCCTTTATCTAATCTAATATTATACAAGCTGTGCTATAAGCTCTTCTGACAAGCTTCCCAGTTTTGCAGGGATTGAACCCAAGCACAGCTTTAGCCACATGGTTAAGGCAGTGCAGCTCATCAGGGCTCCTGTGAAAGGAGGTTTGCTTCTTGCTTGGTATGGAGAAGCTGGCAAGCTGCGAGGCCACAAACACTTACACCTTTGCTGCAGACACGAAACCCAATGGTGCAACATTCCTTTGAATCCTTGGCTGTCCACAAGACTTTGTGTCCCACCAGCCTTCAACCCATGCTCTCCTGTTGTGTGCCTTAAGCATCTGTGCAATGCCAGCACACCAGCATCCACTAACTGAAGACACTTTTGAGTTGCTTTCTCCTTTGAAGACCATGTTGCCTCCAGCTGCTGTTGCTCCTGAGGCCATGGCTCCAGAAAAGCCAAGCTTTATGCTGAGCAGTACCACTGCTGGTAAGCACAGGATGCCCTGCCGTGGTAGCAGTGTCGCAAAAGGATGGCACCACCAGGATGGCAGCAGTGCTGAGCAAACCGGTCCTTTCCAGAAGCACAGCCAGACAGCACGGAGGCCTCCACCAGGAACATTTTCTTGGCCAGCGCTGCCACATAACCTCCAGCTAACCAACTCCAGCATGTTATCTCAGGTGCCAGTCCCCTTTGCAGGCCTTTCCCATGTGCCTGCCATGCTCAGCTGCCAAAGCATCCCACACTAAGGCAGAGTCTCAACCCTTCCCCAGCCTCCCTTTCCAAAACCATTTCCAGGGCCTATTTTTTAAAGCCACAAAATGACTTTGCCAAGCATGATGTTATTACAGACACTCTGTCAATGCAGGTGATTGGGTGGAAGTCAGTGGATGGGGTCAGGTGTCTACATATCACTGTCTAGTGCTCTTTCAGTGCGCCAGAGTAAGCCACATGCCTCCAGCTGTCAATGCTAAAAGGTGCAGCTTTCCCATAGGTCCTGTGTCATATCTGCCTGGCCACAATTATGTTTGAAATGGCCTCCTGGAGGCCAAGCAGGATCCTCACTGGTACCTTAAATGAGATTAAATACCAATGTTTATGTAACTCAAATCCTCCAATGCTCTTATCTAAACAAGCCCAAAATGGGAACACAGAGAAGCAACAGATGTACCAAACTGAAAGGCAAAGAACGTGATGTGGCACTGGAACAAGTTGCTCAGAAAGGTTGTGAAATCCCCATCCTCGGAGATATTCAAAACTCAGCTTGACATGGCCCTGAGTAACCTCCCCTAAGTTGGCCATGCTTTGAGCAGGAGGTGGATCAGAGATGCCCAGAGGTCCCTTCCAACCTGAATTGTTCTACGCGTTTATGATCAATGGCCAAGATGACAGAAAGCCACAGGGTCCATACTACCAGGTAGGATCTGAAACAAAACACCAGAAAGGGCAGAGGAAGGTTGTACAAACTGCTCAGTAGCATGGACCAGCTGCAGAAATGCAAATGTAGCCCAGTGAGAAGCTAAGCAGATAAAAGCAACTGGTAAGATTGCCTCATGTATCCACAGACCGATTAGGGCATGATGAGATCCACAGGTCAGACCATGAGACTGGATCCTGGGGTTGCTGACTACAGGTCTTGCTCTAGCCCTGCCAAAAGATGGGAAGGGAATGATCCAAAGTATACAACTCACCTAGTGTCATGTTAGGGTTTGATTTTCCAGTGAGAAATCACAGCTAAAGAACAAATATATTTATTTGATCTGCATTGGTTAGGCGTAGAAATAATCCATGTCACTTGAACTCTCCTCTTGCTTTTCAATTTTACATATTTTTCACAGAAAGCTTCACCTGAAACTTAGAAATATTTCCAGGCAAGCTTCCAAAAATCAGAGAGTAGGGAATATTGAACACCATTTTCCTTCTTCTAGACTACCTAATCAATTTTAATCACTAGGGGATATATTTTCAAAGTGGCACTTAAAGGCAGACAAATCATGTTAAAAAGTAACACAATTTCCATCTCTAAATCACCATGAACAACTTTAAATCATTACCTGAAGGCAGCTCATTTTTTTTGTCCAGGCAAAGAACAAGCCAGAAGGGAAAACTCTGGGTGCAGGAACAAGTCTGAAGCTTTCTTGCTTAAGGAACCAACTTCCTTTGCAGACATCTAGGGAAGATCTCAGGAGTGCCTGGAGGACGTAGGAATGCTCACTACTCGTGTTCTGCTTTCTGAATGAATTCAGTCCTGTGCAAAGGGCCAGAACAGGCCCTGTGACTAACCCAGTTTTTGTTACCAGTTCCCTCAAGCGCCAGTTCCTCACAGAATATCAGAGTCCCCCAGCTAAAGATCTCCATCTTTTTAACTTAGGGTAAAACAACCAGCGTCGTTAACTCTGCAGGTCCCCACTTAAATCCACAATACATCAGCTGAAATGGCATCTCTTTTCTCATTGCTGCAGACAAAATGTCAGCTTAATTGGTGTTCTGGACTTGTGTTCTCGCACTGCTTTTTCATTTTAATTACACCTCATTAATTCTTGCATTTGGAACTATTACAAACAGCAAAGAGAAACCCAGATGTAAGTATATTCATTTTCATTTTTTCATTCAAATTCTTTTTTTTTTCATTACAGGTACATAATATATATAATATATTAACACTAGTACACTTGACAGCAGAAGTTTAAGGCCCCAATTCAAAAAAGCATTTAGACTCCCAACTTCTCCCTAAACTCAGTGAGCACTTGAGAGTCTAAATGGGAGCAGAAAGCTGAATGGTTTGCTGAATCGAAGCCTAAAAGAGTAGACCAAGTCCACAGAATGAGTTAGAAAGAGCACTAAGAATAAAACGCAGAAACCCTTTGTTCCTCTTCAGGTCGCAAAACCAGGTTTCCTCTCTCCAGTGATTTCATTTAAGAGCAGTGAAGAAAACCAGGGGATGATACTAGGACACTCATTTTCAACCGTTTTGTGTTATTTGGAGATGGTCTGCACATCTTTGCATTCAGTGACTGGTGCATCAGGTAACCTACAGTGAAAATATTTGAGGAGAAGGAGGTAACCAAATCTGAATACAATTAATCATGAGAAAAAAAAAAGGAACTGCACAAATGAAGACCAGGGTTGAAAACTAAGATCAAAAAATAATTAAAAAAAAGACATAGGTCAGAATATTATTTGGTAAAGCAATATGAATATTCATTAAAACAGTGAACTTCTGGGATTGAGGCATTTGTAGGATTTGCATGGGTATAAACAACTTCGTGTGAGGCTTATCCCCATGTTCCCTCCTTCCAAAACAGGAATTTTAAAATAAACAAAAAGGATTATTAAATTTATAACAGAAGAAACTGTTGAAGTGACCATTCATGATACAAAGCCACTCATTAAAGCATTTTTTTTTTTTAAACACAAGGAAAAGAATAAACTACAAACATGAAACGATCCAAACAGTGGTCTCTACTTTGTTTTTATTAATGAATTATCTTGAGGCAGTTTTCCCCTGGCACACACAAAAAATCTTACTCTGCCTGTGCGGTCGTTATACTGCTATGGACTCAAGCCACATTCAGATACAATGGAGATTGCTGACGTTACAAGTGCTCAGAGCACTGGCTGTAAGCATCTCCGACACCATTCCTTGCAGGTTCTGAAAACCTGATGTCTGCACTGCCTACAGTGCAGAGACTGCAACTGAGATATTTCTGAACTGACTTCAGTGATCTCTCCATAAGCTAACAATTGGCTCACAAAAGATGAAACACAGTAATCAGTAAGTCATGGCTGGAAGAAAAATCATGCATGTTTTATTTTGATTCTTGCTATTTGGGATAATCATGACATTTTCAGGACAATGAGTGATTTCTGAAACTTTCTTGGCTGAACATTAGCCTTTATGAAGACAGCTTCTTCAAAGGAGTTATATGTACAAAATGCTTTCACTGAATAGCACTGCCCAACTATGCAGGCATTTTCTTACATACTTTTTTCCTATTTGGAAGCTCAGATATTCCAAATATCTTCAATTTTAAATTCCTCTAAGCATAGAGATTCCACTACTGGTCCATATGAACACAGCAGTAACAGAGTAACTTTTTTAGCCAACTACAAACTAAGCCCAGAATCAAGAATAAAATACATGAAGTTTTGTAAAAATCTTGGGGAATTAGAGTATGTTGATAAATAACTTTCTTTTTTCTTGAATGTGTGACAACACAGATTCAATTTGAGGCAAGAACAAGCAGATCTGGGAGAGCTTCCTTGACACATCTTATTTGATAAGGGCTGTAGAACGGCTCTTCTGAAGCATTGCTCAGATCTGAAAGCTTGCAGCAAGAAGACTAAACTGGTTTATAAGCTATCGAGGCTTGACTCCCATTAAGCTCCTACAGCCCTACATGTCTTGGAGAGTTAAACACTGGTAGAGGAAAAAACATTGTCTTAGAAAACCACAACTGAATGTACCCTGGTATTATCTGAAGAGACGTTGTTCTGTGATTTGTGGTATTAAATAGTATGTGAGACTTGGGTAACTTCTGTCTGGAAGTAAATTCTTTCCGATTCATCCTGAAAAATATCACAAATTGAGAGGTCTTTACTAACGTCCAGATTGCAAAATCATGCACCATCCACAGACAGTATATTCAGGTTAATCTGATTGGGATTGGACTGAAAGCTTTAAAAGAAAAATAGGAGATCCATGGATTCATAGAGGACGAAGCCCAAGACTGTCTTAATCAAGAATTGTAGCTTGGCTCTATGGATTGTATCCTTATGGGAAATAGTATGCAGGACCCCAAACATGAGGCTCTGAACACTTTATCAGCATGAACAGGTGATTCAAAAGTCATGATATCAAATGGGCACTTCTTAAACTTAACAGAAACCAGGAGCCTTGGGCTGCGGGAAAACACAAGGCTCTTAAGAAATGTTGAAATGTCTGAAGTTGTGGAAAGAAAAAAAAAAAAGGCAGCTCAGACTCATTCATGGGAGTAAATTTCTGTCTGGTAAGGGAATCTACAATATTTAATAGTTCATTAAAGACATCCTCATTTCTTCCTTGGAGAAAGGAAAACTTTCCCTGTGGTCATCTGAAGAACATTTGCTTCCTCCTGACATAAGAGCGCAGCAGCATCTCAAATTCATCTCAAGCACTTTTCCCCAAATGTCAAAACCAGACTTTGTGAAAAGTCCCTCTGTACATTCAAAAGCAAAATGGACCAAAGTACATTCACAAGCATTTTACACCTAAGAGCTGTTTAAAAAAAGATAAGTAGCTTTGGAATAAGGGTGCTATATAAATCAGCGAGCCAAGTATCTGCTAATGCCGATATTGGTATTAGCTACTGATACTTTTGGTGTTTCTGTGGTCTCAGCCACAATATAAGTTCTCTTCTTTATATATATAGCTTTGGATTATTACACAAAACTGTTCTTCCTGTACGCTGTTGTCAGGGGCCAGAGGGATCAGAAAAAGGGCTTATAAGTAGGGCTCACGATCCAGGGCTGAAAAGCCACCACAAATAACTGTAGGGCACCCACAGCAGACCCAGGGTAGCACGGCTGCTGTTTTTCACCCTCTGCAGGAACAGGGATCTCTGCCTACAACACTTTACAATCCAGTCTGCAATAACAGACACGTTTTACCCAGCACAAATAGATCGTCCATAGTCTGCACTTGAGGCGGAGACCTCAGGGCGGGGAAAACTGATGCCCTTGCTTTAGATTTTTGTTCGCTGCACTTCTGCGGACCTGTTTTGTGCTGGACAGGCAGACCCTGAACGCCAGCTAGCTTTCAGGCCAGGACACAGCCCTGGGCATGCATTTTTCACCTCTGCTTAAGCAATCCTCCCACTTTCATGGTCTCTGTATTCAGTTAATCTGCACAAGCTTTGTGGGCTTCCCTAGGACACAAGGAGGCATGCTTCTCGCTGCCACAGACCTGGATGAAGGTCAGCAGACGTCCCTGAGGACAACATTTTCTGCCTTTCTGTGTGCCAGCGCTGGTGAGGGGCTGATCATGCCTTACGCGCTCTCCCGACACTTCGAGCAATGTGCACTGACACCAGCAAGGACATGCCCATCTCTAAGGGTCCCAAGGGATTTGAAGTCTCCTGGTGGAGCAGACAGTCTCTGAAGCGTGAGCTGACAGGGCTTACTCCCTGCATGAGGCCAACACACTTTACTCACATCTCACTCTGAAAAACCAATTTACGCTTTAGAATATGTGCATGTGCTTTGGTAGCAGATGTCCTGTCCACTCTCCTGCCTCAAGGCCCTTTGGGAAAGGGTGTCCAAGGAGGAAGCAAGAGGGAGACGAGAAGATGCGGCCGGGGCGCTGCCTTCATGTGTGGGGCACATCTCCCTGTTGTTGCCAGATGGCGAAGACTTGAGGAGAAAGCGAGTGTTTTCGCACATACGGGGGTGATTTTGATGAAGGCAGAGAAGTGTGGCAGGGTCTGGCCAATTTGGCCCGGCTTCTGCTCGTTGTTATAGCAACAGGAGGAGCCTGCTGGCAGCCGGGAGGATGGAGGATGGGGAAGGGGGAAGATTTTTAGAAAGCAATTTGGAATTGGGTAAAGAGAGGGAAAAGTTGAAAGCCTGGAGATGAGAACGGACACTGTGGGAGGATGAGCAGGACCACCTGCAGGAAAGGGGCAGGGGGACAGGGGACATCATGCACATTGCTTAGGTTGTAGCACTAAGAAAATCATCTACAGTGATCTGAGAAGATGACAGGGTGGTAGGCACTGCCACTTACGATAAAGGACCTGCCCCTGGAGATGCATTTCATTGGTGCGACCTGGGCACATTTGGGCTTATTACGCCTCCAGAGCATCCTGATAACACCTTGGATCCCTCTGGTGATCAGCCACGGCAGGACGCTCCTGGAGAGTCCACAAGGGCCACCGCAGACCTCTCCGTGAAAAACTAGCCCCTCTGGCACAGCAGAATTCAAAGGGAGAAAGGGTATTTTAATAAAAACCAAGGGACCAAAAATCTCTGCAAGTCTAGGCTCCCAAATCAATGAAATCTTGAAGCTTAGTCTTGGCTTTTTAGCATGATATCTTAGCACAATGGGACAGTAGCGATCGTCACATAAATAATGAAAAGAACACGGGACGGATCTCACATTTCCCCAGGAAGGTGCCAGATTGTAATACAGTAAGACTCAAGTACTCAACACCGATGCATTTTAGGAGAAAGATTTTGGGAGTGTCTGCAGAGGGCTGCCCCCAAGGTCCCAGGCGAACCTTGCCCTGCGACATACCCGCTCAGCGCCGCTCATCCCAGGAGATGGCAGCAGCGTGTACGAGTTGAGCCGCGCGCCGCAGAGCCGGGTACCGCGTGAAAATCAGGAATTGAGGCATACAGGTACTCCTCGTGTCTCAACAGTCCCTGGAAAGAGCCGCTCTTGATTCTAGTGTACAGGAGGCAAATAATCTGGATGGTAAATAATTCAGAGAGCCTTCTTATTGCTTTAAACAGGACAATTTGAATTTGCCACAGGATTGCTTCTCTCTGTGTGTTTTGGGCTTATTACTAAGCACACAACACATTTCTTAAATCCACCTTCTCATCCCCATCAGGCTTTTAAGTGGGGTTCTGAGACAAAGCTTAGATACGGCTATACTAGTTGCTCATTTATGCTCTGTCAGACATCCAGTCTCCTGGGCTGAATGCTACCGTTGGCTGCCCAGACTCTTCTTATACGATTTCTCATTTTTTTCCCCTCCTTTTTTCAGTCCTATCTACTATTTCCCCCTGCATATATAATATTTCTCCTTTCCATTCCTGACACCAACATGCCGAGGGTTCCCTTCATCCTGAACATCAGTGTGGTTGTCAGCCTCAAACACCCATTTTATGCTCCAACCCAAGAATTCCTAACTAATTAAACACCTTTCATTACAAACCAGTCCTGGGAAATAATCCAAGGGCAGGGAGGCCTGAATAGGCAACAAAAGCTTGGGGTGAAAGGAAACAATAAAGAGGAATCAAAAGCACAATGAGGATTCAGAAAAAAAAAAAAAGACATATGATACATTAGATTTGAACGCAGGAACACACAACATCATGCACAGGGCTGTATCCCATACTCAGCTTCAAGAGAGACTTGGATAAGGAGATTGGATAAGGAGAGGGATTCTTCACCTGTTGGGGTCTCACCTTCCTCCACTGTCCAGTCCTCCTTTTATCACCTCCTTTCTCCTCCCCTCCCCAAACAGTGGGCATACCTATTCTCGAGCATCAGAATTTAGTGGGTCTTCCTCCTGAGGGGCCTTTAAAGCTGTCGGTAGTTTGCTATTTGCCTCTAGTCCTGGGGATCAGGAAGATTTCCTGACCACTACGTAGCCAACGGAGTTCTTGCCACAGGAGGAATGACAAAAATGCAAGAGCTCTGCTGTGAAGAGAACTTGCTCCCTGGTATTTAATGAGTTAATTCTCAATATATCACAAATGGGAGGAAAATTTCTCTAATGAACCAATAGTCTTGAAGTAGGGGGCACTGTGACTAAGACTAGCACATTTTCCAAAGCCATCCTTTCCAACAGAACCTCCGTTCAACTTTTTATAATGGGACCCTAAAATACAACCCAGCCCAGAGGACAACTCACCTAAACTATTAGCAAAGAAACTGATTGAAGACAAATACTGAAACTACACATTGAGGAAAATTACTCATTACGATCCATGACTTTTGTGAGGAAAGGCCTCCCAGGTTTGGCAGCATAAGTTTGCAAAAAGTCTCTTTTCCTTCTGTTAGTGAAGAAAGCAAATTCCTGTTCAGCTTTTCATTGGAGAATCTTTTAGGCTTCATTTACCAAAAAAGAGTTCAAAGGAAGATATCCTATTGGACTCAGTATTAAAAGCCCCCACACCACAAAACAAAGCAACCCCCTCTTTCAGAAAGAAAGAGTTCAGATGTGCAGAGCTCTAACTCCAGAACAGGTGGGATTCGGCTTACACAAGGGGAGTGCTCTGCAGGCCGCTTCCTTTGCCTTTTCATACTGTGCGATACAAGCTTCAAGTGAAGCCTGCTAAGGGGCTTAGGCTTGCTGGGTGCTCTTTAATTTTCAAGCACAATGAAGCAGACTTGGCATTTCAATTGCATTATGAAAGATTTGTTTCTGAGCAGTCGAAGAGGGGGAAAGTAGTACGTTTTTCTTCCCACCTAATCAGTCTGAAGTTTCCCTGTGCCAGCTTCAATCTGTATTAAATTGCTCATGCCATCAACTGGAGAAATTAGGTTTAGGGTATAAAACAGAAGATAATACAGAAAATTATTATTCTGATAATTATTACTACAGCTATAGTGAGAGCCCTGCAGGTCCCTTCCCACCAGCCCTTTGTACAGGCCACCTATTCCACCAGCACCTTGGGGGCTCAGCTAGAATTAGGACTCCACCGCTCCAAGCAAGCACCAGAGCCTGTACAAACAGCTGGCAAGCGCAATGGAGAGGGAGGGATCATTATCTCTGTTTAGAAAGCATAGAAAGATTAAGAGCCAGATCTACTAAGGTATTTGGGTGCCTAATCATTATTGAGGTGCAAAATTCTATAAAAAAAAAAATTAATGGGTGTTTAGAGGTGGCATTCAAATCACCCAGCTTCAGAGTCCTACCATGTAGATGACATTCCCTCCGAGTTATGCGTGCAGGTTCCCTTATAGTAGAAGGAAAGGAACTGCACTCCAGAGGGTTGATTTCTCTGCACTGATATAAATGAAATCTAGATGGTTAGCTCAAAGGTATCCATCTGAGGTTCAGCAGAATGAACCCCTAGGTACCCAATCAAAGAGTAATAGAAATAGTCCCTATGAAAATTCAGAGATGCAATGGAGGCAGCAAGTCGCAGTGTGAGGGAGTGAACGAAGCCTTTAACGAGGTCTAAATCAATTCAAAAAATGGGCCATGAAAGATGAGCACAGGAGTGGAAATCAGGAAATCTGTGCTCTGTTACCATCGCTAAATAAGTCCTCTGGGCCACAGCTTCCATCGTCTCCGAAGAGAGGCATCATTAATATTTACAAAAGCACTGCAAAATTTTGCCCTGTCAGATGAAAGATTGCAAGTTTTATGCACATAGTTGAAAGTGCAGGTGGCAGGGGAAAGATACCTTGTGTTTCCACTTCTCCAGATCTCATCCACTTTGAGCTTTCTTCCCATTGGTATGTGCTGAGAATCAAACTCGCCCTCCCATTCTTCACCCCACAGATATTAGTACTGTTCCTATAGAAACTGCACTACTGAAGTCATTTCCTATCCAGCCACCTTATTCAGTTCATTACTGCAGTGCAAATGATAACCCCAAGTCTAATCAAGCCATTTTAAATTATGAATGACAATTTATGGCCCCTGTAACAGTGGCCAAGGTACTTCTTTCCACAAAGCTATGGTGTGACACAACCAACTTGCATATGGCCATGGGAGCACAAACAAAGCCCCCAGCGTGAGGACCCCTGTGCAGCAGACCCGCGCTGGCAAAAGCCACATGACACAATGTATTAGATCAGTGCAATCCAAAAAAGCATACAAAAGGGAGATCATCTTTTTTGCTGGACTTGCTACAAAAGCAGATCAAACGTCCTCCACTCTGTTTTCTTTCTGGAGCTGGAGTGAAATATCAAAGGATAATTCAAAACACATTTGGACACGCTTGAGGTAGGAGAGCACAGGGCAATATCTCCAACAGGCCATAGAAACCTATCCCTTATTAACTCCCTATTCTTTCTTACCTCCCCCACATCTGACAGCTCCTGGAGCAGGTCCAGCATCGTTGCATCAGCAGTACTGCCAGGATCCATTCCACATGCTGAGCCATTTCTGAAGGAAAAAGCATTTCCTGACATCTGTTCTGAATTCACTGCTCCTCTCCTCCTCCCCCACTTCATTTCACCCTAGCACTTCTCTGCCTCCCCTTCCATCAACACCTGTCCCTGGCTGACCAGGGCTCATCATTAAGAGCTAAGCATTTTCAGAGAGAATTCATCACCCACGCCTCTTCCTGCCCTGTTCCCCCCGTTGCTCGTTTCCTCAGTCTGCTATTAACACAGGATTTTGCTCTTGGTTCAATTTTGTAAGGCATGGAACAATCTGACCCTAATCCAACAAACCATTTGAGCATGTACTTGCTTTTACATATCCAGGTTTCCCTACTAGTACCACAGGCCTGCTAAACTAAAAGCACCTTTGTAGGACTGAACCCAGGACCAGGCTCATTACTATTTTCTCACTGCCTTTTTTGAATGGAGTTGTTGTAGTGCTGGTGATTCCAAGGGTGAATTTTGCCTGGTGCATTTTAATAAAGTTAGCAGAACGGGGAATGATTTCCACAATTATTTAATCCCATCATATGTTTTCCTCACACTGCCTTACCTTGCATCAGCTGAACAGCTACACAGTCCATTTAAAAATTTTCTGTGACAAAAATATTCAAGTGATAATAGAAAGTTTTTTCTGCCTCTCTAAAAATGATTTGCCAATAATTTTGCACATACAAACACAGGTGAAGTTTTAAGGAATAAAGAGTCATTGTGATCTTGATACTTCCCCCTGCACTGCAGAATTTTAAACAACCTGGATAACTCACTGCAGTCCCCAAGGTTTTGTTTTCAGCAGGACATGACAGACACCACTGCATATTCCAAGCATGTAGTAGATTTTATTAAGCATAACTTTGGTTCTAAGTACTCCAACCCTCATTTTTGTAATACCTTTAGTTAAAAACAATTATACAAGAGCAAATACAAAAAATATTAAATTATGAAAACAAATCCATTAAGGCTCCCTTTTTATATTTATATATATTTATATATGTACACTCAAACAAGTGCAGATATTAACAGAAGGTTAAAGTCACAAAGATTCTAAAAATTTACTACTATACTATCAAAAGCAAGAGAGTTTTAAAAAAGTACTGCCTTATTAAGAGGCAAAAGTGGTAAAAGTGAGCCATTTTTAAATCAGGAAGATTTCTCGTTGAAGTATTTGCAGGATTGCTTCAAAATTCATATAGCTAAAGAACAGACCAACAATTGCTTGCTTTCGCTGGCAAGCAGTTTCTTACTCGAGTAGCCGCACAGGACACTTGCGGTGTGACTAGCTGACCACCCATTTGAGGGTTGCACATTCTAGCCCAATCCTGATTTTAAAGACAAGCTTTTGCCTGTCAAATCAACACAAAGGTGATGTGGATTCCTAGACTAAAAGATCAGCAGAAAAGGTGCTCTAACAAACACGATGTCCTATTCGTATAGAGAATTGCAACTGAAAACAAGAATCTACTTCACACTGTATGTACAAGGGTGTTTTCTGGCTTCCTATGTTTCAAAAAGAGAAAGTCTACCCTGAATCACAAGCCAATATGAAGAGAAAGCAGAAAGCATTCATCATTAAAGGGCCCAATCCAACACTCACAGAAGTCGAAGAGCAGTCCCCCCCGGCATGGACTCCGGTGCCATCTGGATTACACCCAACTTGATTCATCTCACTGTGTATGCACAGGAGGATTGCCATGTTCACTGAGGGGAAACGGCTAAGAAATGGTCTTAACAAGCCAAAAGAGGATTTCTCCCCAGTTTCCAAAGATTTCCACACTGAACGGAAGGCAATTGCAGAGTGGAAACCAACAGATATTAAGAAGTTTGGTAGGCAGGGAATGGCTAAGATAAAACAATAGTGGTATGGAAATCTAGCATACAGTGCTGCCTCAACAATCAACAACATGAAACAAATTCAAATCAGTGCAAGTGTTTGAACAATGTGCTGCCAGAAATGAAGATCCTCTCCTTCCAGAGGAAGGAAGGGAGGGAGGGAAGAGATCTGCAGCAGTTAAGGTGTTCCTTTGTTGAGAAAACACATAGAAGAGTCTTATGTTTGGCCTTTGTCTTTCGTATGTCCACAATCTGAACAGTCTGGTAAACCGTCTTCACATTTAATCTTCTAGACGTGAGTCACACTGCAAATCTAAGTCAATGGCAATACACTTATCACAATTTAATTTACTCTTAATCTGATTGTGTCCTCACAAGAAAAGCTTGGATCTTGACAAATGGAAGGCTGTATCTAGGAGACATTACTAATTGGGAGCATTGTTCCAAGCGCTAAGCTGAAATTGTATTTAAAATGTCCAATATTTACCAGAAAGGCAAAAGAAACTAAAAAACAAACAAATCAACCCTCCCCCATCACCTTTACAACACAAACACACCACTGTTGACATTAATAAAAAGTGTTCTCAAGCAGTTACGTTCAATGCAATTACAAAGTAGAAATTATTTTGTTTAACATCCTAAGGCAAAGACTATGAGCAGATCCTCAGCTGGTATGGATGAACACAGCTTTGGTGAGAGCTAGGAATGTGCCACTCAAGGAAGATGAGGATTTCTCCCCAGCTTCTCAGGATAAGTTATCTGCACCCACTCGCACCAATTAAGAATCCAATTCTATAGTCCTACATGAATAATCTGTTCCCCCCTCCTCATCCCAGGCTTTCCCGGGTAACTAGTAGTCATAAGCATGAAGGATCAGATCTGCCATCCCTATGCAAGATGAGTAGTATTTTATTCAAAGGCAAGTCACAAAGGCAACTTGTAGAAAGGCAGAAGGTGACAGAATTGGACCCGAAGACTCAGTGATAACACACTTCCCTTCTTTCTTGAGGCATAAGGAAGGATGAGATAAAATGAATTTCATTTTATGCCTCACTTTAGGAAAAAAAAATCCCTTTCAGTAGATTCCAATGATCAGTTTGGCCTGGTTTAAATGCTGCTCTGTTGCAGGAACTGCAACAAGTTCCTGCAAGAGCTTAGTAGGACCCGATGACAGAATCAGATCTCTGTTCAAACCCGGTAAATAAATTTAAACACTACCAAGTTATGTGTTAACACTGTATTCAGATCAGCATGTCCTTGGAGGAGAAAGGCCACAACAGCAAAGTAAGTAGGATTTCAAAACAAAAACTAGAAGATGGATCATTTTGCATTGAGAAATGACAGAGCTAAATTCACAGGTAGCACTGCCCAGGCCTGTACACAATATTGTAAGGGAAAAGTTTAAAGACAGAGAGAAATCAGCTTGTGGATTTTCCACAGTGGGAGGATCATCAGATTTCTGCTCTTTCATAGCTCGAATTCTACACTGTCAACAGGGAGAACTGGGCTTTAATATTGCTTAGCTGTTTGAATTTTAAGCATTCTCATCTCCCCCACACCTATCTATCCCAGTGCGGATGGGCAGCGATGATCAACATACCTCACTTCCTCCCAGATTTGATCCAAATTTGAATTAAATGTGAATTATTGTGGGCTATACACAAGCTGCAGGGCACAGCAAAGGATTTTTGTTTTGTTTTAAAGCAAAATATAATCTGGGTATCTCCATTAAACTAGGATCACAAGAGATAAAGCAGTGCAACGCTGAAGAAGTTTCTCTAGTATCCCTGGTTAAAATCTCCGAGTAAGCACTTCAGACTGGTCCACGACACCGAACTGACAAAGGGACTCCTTATCCACTGGTCTCAGGACTGCGTTTGGCAAGTCAATCTGTTTATGTTACAGTCTTTTTAATCCATACGTCCCAGGAATTTAAAAAAATCTCTTCTTCAGCAAGTGTCACCTGGATTCTGTTATTCTCCCTCTTGAGGGGCAAATCTGAGACAACCTACAGAAGCCTCTCTGCAACCACCACTGGAACGCTGGAAGTCTAAGCAGGAGCTGGCTCTAGGAGTCTGGTGCATCTGTTGCTTCCTGGACCGTCCTCCTCAAGTTGCCTTTGACTTTGACAAATTCAGGTGCGTTTTCCTGCTCTTCTTGCATCTTCTGTTGCTCAAGTTCCAGCTTAAAATGGATTCACATAAAAAAAAAAAAAATTGTATATAAAATAGATCATCGAAATACAAGACAAAAAAGAGATTTCATTTTAGACAGAGACATTTGACCTCAATAACTGGCTGTGCAAAACATATTTTAAATTGCTTCCTTTCTTCCCATCACTGAAAAGATAAAGTTGTAATTCTTTGGGAGTATCTGTTCTCATAAACTATCAATCTTTTCAAATCCTTGGCTCTAGCTCATTCCACCAGGACTGCAAACACCTTTGCCAGATGGACAAAAACCCTGCTGGTTCAGTAAGAGAATAAGGTAAAGCATTTTTGAAGAAATTCGTAGACATCCTCATTAAAGAGATAACAACAATAACTCCCTTCTCTGGCTATCAGGGCAGGACAAGAAAAATCTGTCTCATGGGAGAACACATGAACAGTTATTACTGAGCACACTTACTGAATTTATTTCTGAGTGTCTAGGTATGGATTTAGGTATCTAACTTAAGCATCTTCTGGTATATCTGCTTTGTCTATCACAAAGATCAATACAAATAAGAAACCTCCTGGCCGCACTGGTTGTTCAGCTCCGAGTCCATTCGCTGACATTTTTGACCCAGTTGGAGCTCCTGCCCATGCAGACACTTAAAGTTAACTAAGCGAGACACTATGTTCTGCGGGGCAGGGCTATACGGTGCCAGCACAGAACATCGCTCACATTGCACAGAGTAAGGACGGCTTAGCAATCCTCGGTGAAGGCAAATAAGTCAGTAGAAAGGAAGAAACAACTCTTTAAAAAACTAAGAGTGAAAGTAATCCTGAAAGGAGCTTTTCCTATGAACACACCAAGGTCTCCCTGATTAATGGACAGAGTGTACTGCTCACCTAAAAAATTTCTCCTTTGGCTCATCGACAAGGCACATGCCTTGTTACAGTAAATCATGGCAACGTTCTTCCATGAGTCACGTTGTCAATTAATGTCACTCCTACGATGCTTTCAAAGTCACAACATTGCTTGCAACGGGCAAGCTTTTCCTCTTCTAAGAGGATTGTCTATTCTACATATGTCCTTGGATGGCTCGAGGTAAAGTGGGGCATCTTCCTACAGTTGAAATGATTTGAAGTCGGCCTCACCTTTTTAAAAGCAGAGGAGGATACTCTTGAAATTACAATAGCTTTCTCCCCCCAAAAAATATTTCTACACCTAATTAAAAAAAACTATAATTAAAAAACCCAAACCCTAAAAAATGATTGGTCTATAAATCATTTTTAATAGGATAATTATTTGGCTTAACTGATTTCTGTTAAGAGAAACAGTAGATACTGTTTTAAAGCATTCTTTTATTTAAATATAAATGCAATGCTTCTGCAGAGTGACTTCCTTGATGAGGCTTTTTCACTGTGGATATCTTTCCTCGTGTGTACACAAAGTGCCTTAAGAGGCTCAGAGACCTTTGGCTGGCCCTATACATAGCAATAAGTGTCACTGTAATGGACTGCAGCTCCACATCATCTCTGTGCTTATGGTCTCAGGATTTTTTTTTTTTCCATTTGAAAAAGTCTGCCAATAGACTCATACAGTTTATAAGGCTACAAAAAGTCTGTTTAAAGTCACCTAGTCTCTGACATAATCCAGGGCAAAGAATCAATTGACTTTTTATTCATTAAGCATATAGTTCTGATGCACAGCAGTGTAACATCCATTTTCAGTGGAACAACTCTTAATTTAAAGGCTACAAAGCATGAATAATTCACCACAGTTTCAATGGTCAGATATGGTCAGCACTCCACACATGTTCCTGTTGTCCAGAGCAGGATTCATCTGACCAAAGGCAGACATCTATATGCAGTTCCTACATTATCAGAAAGAAATGGGTAATCACTCAATGTGATTTGACTCATTCTAAAAGAGATGTCTGCATTCGATCAGACCAATTGTGCTATAGAACAAGTTGCTGCTTCTTTCCTGTCTACAAAGGGAGCCTGAGGTGACTAGCTCAGACGCAGACATATCAAGTTAGTGTTATTTCCCATCTCACCTGCTCCAGTTTCTGCTGCCGTTTCAGTAGCTCTATTTCCAGGTCTGACTTCTTCTTTTGTGCTTCCTCTTCTTTTTGTTGTTTAATAACTTGATCTCGTTTTCTCTTCTCCATCACCTTTTGCAGCTCTGGTTTGTTCTGAGGTGCAAGACCCCTTCAGGTTCAAATGGGAGGAGGGGGGAGGAAATGGAGAAGAAAGAAATCACTTTTAATAAGCAGAAATTCATACAGAGTTGTAGGCAGGTTTTCTCAAATCAACTTATGCCTCTTTAGGTACACTAGTTAAAAGGGAAAAAAATATGCAGATATTTTAGTGGTCTCTAACCAAAATCCTAGGTTGGAATTTAAGCCCCATTATTCTGAAGGATATTTTCTTTCAACATGCATGCTAGTACTTCTCCTGGATAATTCACTGTTTTGTTCTCATCTTTAGTCTTCCCTCTGTTCTCTCCATTCCAGAGGAACAGATTTAAAAACTACCTCAAATGAAGATGCTGGCAGAGCTAGAAACAAAAATTTGGGAAAAACTGCATCCTTTGCTGGCCAATAATTTGGAGAAATTACGTCCAGAAAAGTTCACATGGGCAGAACTTAAAAATGGTCTCCATTTGGATTTTATCACATTGCTCCTGGACATCAAGGATTCTGTCCTTCCTTCGAAATTTGAGAACTGTAGTTATGACTGGCCGTTAAGCTATTTCCACTGAGAATGGTGAGAACTGCCAGGCTAAACTCAAAATCACAAAAAAAGAGGCTGAGACAACAAAAATACAGAATACGGACCCCCCCCCCCCCGCAAGATTTTAGCCAGTACATCAATTGATTCTTTCAAGTCTGTTCAGTGCAAACCATTTTCTGAGCCAACTACTCTAAAATGAGAAAGTTTACTCTTTGGGAAGATAAATGACTATTTACACACACACACACACACACTTATTTTTTTGACTTCAGCTATTTCTTTCATCTCCGTTACGCTATGAACTTTTCAAAATTTGTTATACGATTCAGAGATACCCCCACTATTCAGATATTAGTGTCACTTAAGTCAGAGAAGAAAGATCTGAAATTCGCCTTTGTTACTGACCCTTTCCCTGTGAAGACGAGTACATGAAAACATTCAGCATTGTTTAACATCAGCCATTTTTAATTTCAACTTTAAGAAATTCAATAATATGAATTAACTTCCATGAAGCAGATTTTTACCCTTCCCTACTTAAGATTTCTGTGGTGGCCTAATTCTTCTATAATATGACTATCTGACAGCATGTCCAATAATATATTAAAAAGTCATTTTATCATGACATCTACAAATGATTCTATATATTATGCAATAGTCTATCCTTGTACATACACTGACAGCAAGATCAAATATTTAGCAACAACAAATGCTCTTCTGTATTTTTCATAATATATCTCATGGTCTGAATGCAACAAAAGTCACAAGATTTTGTTAATGTTTTATGTTTCATGCTACTTTAAGTACCATTTTAATGCATAAAAAATTAAGACAAGCAGAGAAAAGCTGGAGTGACCCTTTTTACCATTAATACTGGGTGAGTGAGAGCTGAGTCAATGGAAATTTCTATGCTAGTGAACACCGACCAAGATAGCAAGGAACCAGATGCAAGCTGCAAAGTAACATTGCTCATTCCTGGTTTCTCTGGTAAGGTTGCACATGTAACAAAGCAGAGGCACAAGAGTGGTTTAGATGTGCTGTAGCAAGACAGACAACTACCAGTTGCAGAAAATAAGAATAAATACAACCTCTCAGCATAATCACATGGGTTTGGTAGTCAGATCTGTGACAGAACAACTGTAACTTCAATCTCATTTTCACCAACCTATTTAAAAAGGAAAAGCAACAAACAGGCTTCTTTATCGCCTCTTGGTGGTTGTTCTAGTTAAATAAAAGATCCTAAAACTTAGGTATAAACTAAGCAAAGTGTGCATCAACACCAGTTAGCTGACAGCGTTAATGTCTGGAAGGAACAGGAACAATGGCCTGAAGAGCTAAGGTTGACTCCTAGTAAGTAAAAATACATTAATATAAGTGATCAATGCCTAGAGTTACCATTACCTTCATCTTTGTTCAAAATGACTACCATTTCTGAAAGCAAATAACTATTAATTTAAGACAAAATGGACACTGCTTACATTAGGCACAGAGACTGTGATCGGATCAGCACTAACAACTTTAAGATCCAGAAACACTGTTCAGATTTGACTGGTCAAACAGCTCTTGGTACCTACACCAAGTCTTCACGATGAAGTAAAGCATGTGTTAAGCAACACTTCCATAAGAGCACTAAAATTCTTTCATGCATATGGCAATTCGCAGCAACAAAGCAGAACACCAGCCTAATATCTATATGATAGAAAAGCCTCTTATTAGAAGTAGTACTTTGGCACGAAGCACAGAGTCCCAGCTCTTTCCAAAATACCAGTTTCTCTGCTGGTGAAAACTCCCAAAATATTTCATTTCTCCATCAATAAATAAGGATCTAAAATTAACAGCTGCAGCTAATCAGCATCACAATAAAAGAAAGAGTGGGTATTGAGGACACCACGACTCTTTTATGTAATAGGATATTCTTCTAAAAGAAAAGAACTTCATACTATTTTGAAGCAGTTAATGCTTTTATAAACTTTAAAAGAGAAAAAGAAAAAAAGAAAAAAAGAAAAAAAAAGAAGTAGTCTTAATTTAGTGCAGCCTCTGCAAGCTTTAGAATAAGTTCCTAAGTCGGAAAACTTCAACTATCTTTATTTCAATGACTATAAACTTTGTGGTGCTAGAAACTAACTTTGAAGTTTAATCCCATTAATGAAAAATAGGAGAAACACCTAAATGACAGTTTCTTCCAATTCAGTTGGTATTCTGTAAAACATTTCGACTTCATCACTAGATGAATGCTGTATTGTGTGTGCAATGCATTTAGAATTAAGTATCTAAACCTAGCATTTCTGAGGATTTTGCTATTACATGGTAGAAAAGACCCTCTTCTCTCCTCAAAATAATACAATGTCAAAGGCAAAAAGGAGAAACTTCCAGAATATGACTCTTAATGCAAAATATACAAATCCAGTTATGCTGGAGAAGCCAAATCAATAGCTGCATCATCTCCTCTATCAAGGTCCTTGGTCTCAAAAAGCCTGAATGGCTGTTGATGATAACTTTATTATTATCAAGTGCACTCTGAAATATTGTTTTTCTCCTTTTGTTTTGTGGATCCCCACACCCTTGCCTATGAAAAGTCCATTTTGGGTGGCTTCAACTCAAAGAGCTGTGCTCTTTGTTCTGTAGACAGTCTGGAGAAGAAGATACTCAAGATACATCTGTTACTGTAGTGGTAAGTGAAACGTCACAACAGTAGACATGACATAGATAAATCAAGGAGGACAAAGAGATGGGCACAAAGGAGGTCCAAGCCACTCCCTGAGATAGCGGTGTCCACATTGTAATCCCCTTGCAGCATTCAACAAAGTCAATGGAAGAGATGCAAAAACAGTGATTAAATGCTTGTACCAGATGTCAGGAGGCAAGGAAATTATGAGTTCCAAGGCCCGTGTTAGGATGAAAATTACAGATCTTGTAACAGATTAATAAATAAGAGTCTTGAATAGCAAGTTCCAATTAATCTTTCCCAGAATGGGCAGGAAGACATCAAATCTTAACTTACTCCCATTAGGATAGCCATGCACTCTTGATGCCAAGTTAACACAGGGTATCTCCACGAAATCACTAATTTAAATCGGAGTTTGTTTCTGTTTAATTGATAAGTCTCATGGGTTTGGTGGCTTTTTCTCCTTCATGCAGTTGCATGACTGTTTTCTTAATATGTTTTCTAAATGAGTCCTCCTTTGTTGAAGAGATTTAATAACACAACTTCAGCTACCTCTGGGCCAAGTCCCTGTCTCTCTGAAGCTGATGGAATCAAGCTCCAAATCTTTACATTTTCAAAAGCAGTAAACAAAGCAACAGCCGCACATCCCATCCCAGAATGAAGGAAGCAGCATTTGCATAACATACAAAGAAACATTTGTGCAGCAGCAGAGCCGGCATCAGACTACCAAACTGCATTTTAAGAAAGATCAAGTAAATAAAGAAGAATTTCATCTGAAATGAAATATATGATTTCTTTGATTTAAAAGTGGTCCCCTAAACTCAGTCTGCTGTGAATGGTAAAAACTTACAAATTTTATCCGTAAAACCTGTTTTATCTGTTACCAGATTCTGTTGGTAACAAGAAAATTTTGTCAAGTAGTTGATAAAGTTAAGAGCCCAAGACAAATTATACTGCCTTGTGATTCATACAGAAACATGATAGGAGAAAACTGAACCATTTTCTCCTAAAACCTACCCTTAATGCCTATTCACAAGAACAAAGTGAAAAGCCTTTTACAGCATGCTTTTGCAGAGCTTCACTGCAAGATCAGCAACTGATTTTGTGTTCAACTTCCTCAATATATTCTTTGACTAGTAGCAGAACAGATGTGGAAGGCCTAAAGTTAGGTCAATACCCACAGATGAAACAGTGGGGCAGACTTCAGCTTTCTTACAACTATTATTACAGTATTTTGCAGATTATATTGATTTATTTATGTTTAGTCAGCCTTCTGCAAAGTATCCCACCTGCCGGTTGGTGTAGGGTCAACCACAGACTACACAGCACATAAACACAACAGCAGACAACAGCAGACAACATGGGCAAAGCTTTTAAAATGATGATCCAATATTAAAATGATAGCAAGGGTTGTCTGAAAACAAACATTTAAGTTCTGCAAAGAAGATAAAATTATCAAGGAAAAGAGGGTTAGACCAACTTAACTGAAACTCAAACATAAAAAAATAACAAGCTTAAGAATCACAAAGTTGTCCTGTCCGCAAGATCTGAATCAACAAAAAGTGTCTGCTGGGTTTTAGGTAAAATATCATTTTGCTGAACTTAGCACTCAAGGAGAGAGTTAAAAAAAGAGCTATGTTAAGACTTTTACCTTTTCTGGTTCATAAGCAGCTCTCTATGGAGATCTTGATGATTCCGGGATGACTTCACAGGATTAATTAATTTCTGAGGTCTAATTAACTCAGGATTGTTATCATCTATGTAGTCTGGTTCAGCCATAATCTTTCTTGGAATGGGATATGGATCTTTGGGTCCGGTGTCCTCACTCAAGTTATCTGTAAAACAGGGAAGAAAAATAACAGTATGGTAAGTACATACTGAAAGACCTTTTAAAGATGTATTTAGATAGATAAAGGCAGTAGAAATATATCACATTGATAAAATTTATGCTTTTCTAAATGAATCTTGTCTCCAGTAAGTACAAGCCCTCAGAGCAAACATCAGTAGCATCTTTTGAAATGGATGACAATTTTACAACATTATCATCTCCAGAAGTCTTCGTCCTGTTGACTTGGATACGGATTCTCCCCATTTTAAGAACAACTAAACACATACTTTAGGTTAAGCAAAGCCCCATTGATTTTAGTAAGTCTACTCGGATGAAGCATTTTTACATCAGAGATACTCAGATCCAAAAGACATTTTAAATAATTACTATATTGAATACTGATAATGTGTATCAAAACCATACAGATTCTCATTTTCTCCCATCAGTCTCATGCTAACTACAGGGAAAATACCTCATGTGGATAAGTCCTGAAGTGTATTATAACACCACCAAGCAAGAGCTTTCAAGGGAAAATTGCCATATCTTCAAATGTGGGGGTGGCAAGTGGAATTTCTGAGTGGAGAGGTGGGGGAAAAAGGCTGAGTGAGGTTGTTTCCTAAAGGCCATCCTTTGCCTAGTGAAAAAATCCACAGAACCCCACTGATGTGCAAAGCCAACAGAACCATCCAGGATTTATATCATTTGAAGTTCTGGTATTTTCCTATCCTACTGTAGAAAGCATATCTATATAACAAGTTTCAATACTTTTAATGAACAGCTGACAAGTAAACTATAGTTTTTCAAATAATTTATACATGACCATTAATACCTCCTTCCATTAAAGAGCTTTAGTCACAAAGAATTCAGCACCTGAAACAAAACACCTTCAGAGCAATTCTGTCTCCATTCACTGTCACAGAAACCTGCACGCAGAAACTGGCACGCTGCAATTATCGGTTTGATGACACAAACATTGGTCCTTCAACAGACAAAACCCTCCCAGCATGTGGGTTTTACAGAGATGAATCAATGTGACATGAAAGACAAATAAAAATGCAGACCTCCACTAGCCTGACAGAGCAGCTGAATACTGCATACCTTATGGCATGGAGCTATGAAAAGAAACGGAGAATTGCTGGGATTTGCCACATATTTTCCATTAAAAGTTGGACATGCACTTTAATTTGGATCCCAGTGTTACCACCCTTTCCTGCTTTGTTACTCAATGGGCTGTAAAACCTGTCTAAGTTTCGGTCTCCGTTTATTCACTAACCTATTTTGTTTTGTTTATGTTAGGAAGCTCGTATTGCTGTTCAGAAGGCCCAGTTTGAAGTCTGTTTGACCCAGCGGAAAGATGTCCGCTGTAATGCCTTCGCACGTTAATACAGGATAACTCCACTTGGGCTGCATGTGTAGTTACAGAAGTAGCAGTGAAACAATAGGGCTAAATTTTCCATGGATGCAGGGAAATCACTCTGGATTTGAGTATGTCTAATGGATCAGACCTAGCCCTTCCAGCTTCTTCATCTGAGTAGATAACATGAATTGTATTTTATTGGTGCTCCGCGCCTCACACATCAAGATTTTATGGAGCAAATCCTATGAGGAACAGCTTACTAGTGTGAGCCACTCCCAGGGTGGCCTTCACATCTAGTTTTTCCAGGACGGATGTGTATATAGAGGTTCTGAACTCTGGGGGGATGCTAGTTCCCACAAGAACCCCTGAAACTAATACAAAATCTGCTGACAGTGGTGACAACAGTTCAGAACTGGGCAAGCATACTGCTGTACATGACCGAAATCGCTTACTGACATTGATTGTACAATAAAAATACTACTACTACCCCCTTGGCGTCCTCCTTACTTCAGTCAAGCAACCAGCTATCGCCACATCCACCAAATATAGAGGAACATTGGAAAAATCAAGTTGGGAGGGACTTGGAAGGTTTCTAGTCCAATCTCCTCCTCAAAGCAGGGTCAGTTTTGAGGTCAGATCAAATTTCTCAGGGCTTTACCCAGTCAGGTTTCGAAATCCGCTAAGGACAGAGAGCGTACAACCTGTCCGGGCAACCCGTTCCACTGCTTGACTATCTTCAAGGTGAAAAAGTTTTTCGTATACTCAGTATGAACCTCTTTTCTTCCAGGTTATGCCCACTGCTTCTTATTCTCCCACCATGCAGCACTGCAGAGCCTGGCTCCATCGTGATGAGCTCCTCACCGGTACGAGGAAGCTGCTGTTGGGCCTCCTGGAAGCCATCTCTTCTTCAGGCTGAACAAGCCTTTGTGGTCCTCCACTGAACTGATCTCTCAAATCCTTTGCTGTTCAACTGCATGCCATATATAAAGTAAGTGGAGGGCGCATATATTACATTTGTTTTCCGTATTGCTCTATCAGTTCTAGATTATTGATTATGGCTGTGAGTCTTTTAGAAAGCGTTTATGATCTATGATTCTCCACTAAAGTAAATCAGAAAAGAGCCTCCTGCCTCTTTAAGACAAACCTCCTATTTGCTTAGGCAAGATGAAAAATGCTGAAATACCTACAACTAATCTGTCACAAACAACGTACTATTTTTTTTTTTAAACACAAGCCCCTGAAAAACAATTTAATTCAATCATTTCTCAAAGCTTGATGTAATATTTTGCAGCATGTAAATTTGTTTCTGGCAAACACTTAAAATGAAATCTTCTTTCGTCTGTCCCATCTCTATTTTTAAAAACGTATTCAAATCTTTGAGGTCAGGAATCGCGGTTTCCTAATGTAACATGAACTATTACTAGCAGCAAACTTGAATGAATAGAATTCCCTCAGGAACTGAGGAGTCTTTCCACGTGTGATTAAGCCGTAAGTGATTTCAACTAGGATTTCCAAAAACGGAGCCAAAGAAATAGGGCACCCAGTTCCCCCATTCAAAGAATCCCTGTATACCCTTTGCAAATCTTAGCCTGGCTGGAGGTCACCGGTCCAGTTCTGCAGAGTCTCTGTGTAACGTTACACACAAACAGCACAGCTAACAAGTGTAGCGTGGTTTCTCACACTTACATCAGAGCACTTCACCAAAACACTGGTGACTTTCAGAAAGAAGGAAACTGAGGCACGGACAAAAGAAGGGGTTCACCATGCAACAGCCGGCAGGAACCGAGCTGGAAATGTAATCCCCGGGTTTCGGAAATTCAGACTACACTCATCAGCAAATCAGTGAGATTAGATGGCAGAATCCCTTAAAGTCCTGAAACAAAGCTTAATCAAGGTTCAAATAATAAAAATTTTAAAATGAGAATTCTGTGAGTCTCTAGGGCTCATCACTACAAAAGTCACAGCCCACCAAGCTGCTTTCAAACCATCACTGGATATAACAGTGCGACATGAACTGCTTCTCCATTGCTATTAGCTTCACTAGAAAGGTCTCTTCCGACCAGCAATTCTGCTTCACTGAATCTAGATGAAGCATTCAAATTTCTCTGTACCTCGATCTAAACAATCATTTAACATGAATATGATGCCTTAATAGCATCTGAGAGGCTCCTTTAAATCGGCTACTGTTACATGACCAGCTGAGAACACACAATCCATTTCTGCGTCCTGCTGTTACCTTACTCCAAAACAAAGACGAGACAGATTTGGGGGATGTTTTAGCTGATTTTTTTTTTAAGTTTTATATGCCCACTAATCTGGCAGGTGCTTCCTCAGTGCATTTTTTTGTATCAGCTGCTGCTGCACAAGCAACACAAAAGTATTTATCTACCGTATCTTGTCCTGCCTGAACAACTCTCCCATAAACTTCGCCCGTGACTCCTTATATACACAAGGATTTTTAATCGGGAGAGAATAGATTGGTGAGCCTGCGTGGAAGAGGGATTTCTGACTCTTCAAACAGAACTGCAAAGCTATTTCAATATCGCACTAGACAAAGAAAATCTCTCCGTAGCAAAACCACTTGATTATCAAGCGCTCCCCCAGACAGAGGTTTCACATTTCCGCATATTTCTGTTCCTCACAAAGATGCTTTTAGAACAATCAAGAAGTGTCACATTGACACCTCAGTCTTGGAAAGCCGACACCAAGAGGTCACATACGTGCCTTCCAAGGAAAATAAATGAGCGAATTGCAAGTAAATTCAGTGAGATCAGTCGAGACCCTTTGAACTAATAATGAATACATACAACTGCACGCTGCTTCCATACCCCGACACAAGTTGCATTTGGGGAAACGCCTCCAACAAACACATTTCCTTCTAATGCTCTTCTTTTTTTAATACTGTTTATAGAGGGGTTTTCAGCAACGTCCCTCAATGGTAGTAACACTGGAAAGACTCATGCAAAGAGAGCTCCTAGCATTTTTAACAGATTCAAAGCAGATCTTAACAACATCGAGTTAAGGATTTAGCAGCTGCCAGAGCTTTTGCTCCAACAGGGCTCCCCTGGCTTCGGAAAGAGAGGGAAGCTTATGCCAAAAAAACCCCAGTGTTTATATGGCATTTGGGGAATTGCATTTATTTTCCCCTCTGGTATTCCTCATACCAGAGATCACCCTCTACATACAGAATCTGAACATAAAAATTCCTGAGCAACACCATATATTTATATTATTATGCATATATAGGGCATTTTCACCCTCAAATGATTCTTGCAATTATTTCCAGCTGTGAAAGCAGAGGTAGAGTTGAGACCCCTTAAAAAAACCAAATAAATAAATACCAAAAAATACACATTAACATCAAAATAATAGACTAGTTTGGGCTCCAAAAATTACACTAGAGCTAAATTCACATGATTTCCTTTTTGCTTTAATAGCTTCTTAAATTAATATCTTGCACAGAAGCATTAGCTCAAGCATTGAATACCTCCTGAAGTAAAATTTTATTCTTGAAAAAGCTTGAACATCTGTTCTGAACTGTACTGTAAACCATCAACCACTATTTTTTAAGACGTACATTTTTAGATTTTTAAACTACTGCATAGACTTGTGGTTTGTTACAAGTAACCCAAAGGCATTCTTTGAGAGGAAATACGGTTTTATTCTCCTCCTCCTGATTTTGAGAGGAATTAGAATAAAAATTCTTCAGCATGCCTCTGCCCAAACATTTTATAACTAGCAACGCCTTGCACAGCCAGGCTTGGATGGAAACTGAAAGAGCTCCTTACATTCACATTGTACTTTCCAATGACCATCTCAATACCATTTGCACATAAAAGCTCAACACCACTATCGTTTTTATCTACATGCTCTCAGCATAGTAAGAGACACTTGATTAGAGAGATTTACTTGATTAATTCTTGATTATAGATATGATTTATAACATCCCATGGCTGTTTTTTCACTGTTTAATTCGCAATAGGAGTTCCTGAAAGCAGAATATAGAAAGATTCTTCCCAGCAAAGATGCTAAAGCTTTCCAATGAGTTTGGCTCTCCTTCGCACTGTCTTTCGCAGCTAGAAGTGGTTATGAGATTTGGATCATGGCAAAGCACAAAAAGACTGCCCTTATGGAGGGGAGAGGGAGGAACCAGAGAGGGGTAAGCTGGAGGCTTCGATACCTCCCTGTCCCTCATGCTCCATTCGAGAAGACTGGCTGCCACTTTCAGGTTTCAACAATTTTGCTTCTAGGTCATTAAAGAGTGTCTTCACTTACTTCCAAATTGGAACAGCTTTAGGGCAGTGTGTACCTAGCATGCCATGGGGATCACTCATTCAACATCCTCCTGTTATCAGATTACTTACTGTATTACCATTCTTCACACAAAGTGAAGATCACCAGACTTTTAACCCTTAGGCAAGTACCTGTTTTTTGTTTCTGGTTCTGGCCTTGCTTTACTCTGACTTTGGGCAAGTTATTTCACTTCTGTGCACTGCAGCTCACTTACACACAACATAAAAACATCCCTGTAACCACCAGGAGCTTCTGCAAGGCCAATCTCACTGCTGTTTGTCATGTACCTCAAAAGGTTCAGATCCCAGCAGACAGAAAGAAGTAGCAAGCCTGAAAAGCTTCTGTCCATACTATGCTAGGACAGTTCAGCAAATAGCACCCTCCTTACAAAAGGAAACGTATAATGTCTCTCAATACAGGTAAACTTTCTCCCGTGGCATAACACTGGGACTATTGCACTGGAATACACCAGCAAGAAAAACCTCCTTATCTTAACAGCACTATTAAATGCAAATGATAATGGCTAAATTCTGCTAAACCTATTTTTAACCCAGCTGCATCCTCCTCCTGTAACTCACTGCATGCGACGACAGGTCTTGAAGCAGCGTGCTTAAAAAGTTATGAGCCTTGATAAATGACATTGCAATTAGGCCAACCATGCCCAAGACATAAACACAATCACATTATCTCAGAACACTTTCTTGATTAGAGTGGCAGTGAACAGGGTCAATTGGGCTCCAGCCTTAAATCTAGGAAACAAGGTAATGCTATCAGCAGTTAATGGATTCATTACTCACGTGGCTGCCAGAAGGCTGAAGGCCCACGTAGCCTTCTCTCGGTAACTATGGCTCAGCTCCCCCTCTCTTGAGCAGGGCAGGCAAAGCAATCTCAGAGAGGTCAGGAATACGGGGAGAAGCAGGCCTCACCAGCTACTGAAAATACTATAGTCACTTTAGCAGATATTAACATGAACTAAACCACTCAAAATCTCAAGGAAATCCAGTTAACATTCATTTTCTTCCCTTAAGTACTACTGAGAATGAAATGTCAACAAAGCACAGATAAAACATCCCCTAGATGAGAAACCAGAAGGAAGAAGGCCATCCTAAAGATGTTTGTGTTGGCAAAGACACCTAAAGGAAGGGAGACGATGCAAAATTTGGGGCAGTGCTCCGTGCTGTTACAAATCTCAAATGCAAAGAGTTGCTTATGGCTGTCATTCAATTTAAACACCACCAGACATTCTCTATTCTTGTGTTTTGAAGTTCAGTCAAGCCTTGGGTGCTAAGCGAAGAGCCTATATCACCCCAGAGTCTGAGGGCTAAAGAGCAATGCTGGTAAGCACAGAACGGCTGGTCTCTCTTGGTCTCCAGTCTATTTGGAAAATAGAGGTGGAAAAAGAATATTAAGAATATTTTCATCTTCCACTGAAATAATCAGAACCAATGAACAGGAATTTTTGTTAATCCAAAGTAATTTTCCCAGGGGCTGCAAGATCTGTGATGAAACACTCGCTCAGCAGTTTCGAAACCAGCTAAAAGTAGCATCTCTACATAGTGGTGTTTCTTCTCTGGCTCAGTTAAAAAGCTGAAGAGGTACCAATGAAAATATGTAATTAGAGGTTGAGGAAGAGAGAAAGAAATTGCCTCTCCTTTCCTACTGTAAAAACAGATCTCTACACCAGGGAAGCGTGAGAGGATAAGGAAGGAAGAAGGAATCGGAGACCAGTCTCTGATTTCTGAAGTGCAGATCTCTACATTTACCATAGTGGGCAGTGACTAGGTCCCCCTTTTGTCAGATGAAGACAAAACTCATTTTGCTCAGGGTCCTTGTGATTATCAAAATCCCAAGATGGAAAACCATTTTGATGTCAAGGAAGTATTTTGTACACCTCGCACCAAAAAGGCCCTCAGTAATCGTATCGCTGTCTTTCTGCGGAATAAGAGATACTTTACGCATCGATGTGACAACCATGTGCATACACACCCTCCCTTCCATCAAATCTAATGCAATTCCTTTGACAGGAATAGATCGTGGCTAGCAAAGGCATGCAACTGAATATATATGTGGCTTTCATCAATGTGCTACACAGATAATTATTACACACCACAGTAAACATGACTTGTAGGAGAAGCAGATCATTCAAATTATGCTTCCCAGGAGATGAACTGTACAGGATTATTTTGCAATTGGGTTACTCCCAAAAAGTAACTGGCAATTCATTGACATGTAGGTCAACAGTGACTCATATGCAATTCTGAAATGACACATTTTAAGGTCATTTTAAGGTTATAAAAGCAAAAACAAAAACCCCAGAAAACCCAAGATCAGTTTGTACTGCTGGTAGCTATAGGGTAACATCAATGTTCCAGACTAGTTAGTTTGGACCACTAAATATAAAATCAGGGCAAATTTGGTTGAATCAAATCTAAATAAATCAACATATGGGATTTCATTTGAAAACACAGTGTTAATTCTAAATCAGAAGTCCAAAGAATTAGAGGACAGTTTTTTCAGGGCTTTACTGCCGCAAGTGTTAAGAACTATCAAACAGTGTCACCCAGTGGTAAAGGGCTTCCTACAGACAGCAACAGAAGCTAACACCAAAGAGAGTAGTGTTTTTTTTTTGGGGGGGGACACAACAGTGACAAAAATCAATGTCTTCATACAAAACTGCTATACTTCAGAGCAAACAAACAAAAAACCCACACCATTTTAGCAGAAAAGTCTTACTTCTAAGTCACTTTATTTTTGAAAATAACAGCATCAGAGGCCAGTGGTTCTTCAATGTCAAAAAGGTTTAACGCTATGTGCTAGAGAGGTACATTTCTGGAAAATAAAAAATCCCAAACAAGCAGCAGCCCCTCAATATGGAGGGTGGAAACATTTCCAACATCTGAGTTCAGATGCCTAAAAGGAAACTGGTGAGTCTTGAACACTCCTAAAATCTAGCTCGCAAGACTTCAGCAGTAAGCTTCCATCCAGGAGAGAGACAGACACACACACGTTGGTTGTTTTTGCATTTGTTCTGTATTTTTTCACCAAGATCTTGTGAGAATGGTCCAAATAATGTGTGTCCCAGTGAGGCCAAGCAAGGTCCAGGAGCAAAGAATGTAGGTCATGCTCCCTGGACAGAAACCTCTGCTGGATGCTTTGATGATGATGATGATGATGATGATGATTGGGGTCCTGGTGCATATTCAGCCGGGCAGAAGTCTATGCCAGCTATAAGCCAAAAAAGGTAAAGTGATCCTTGATACATATAAGAAAATTTTGGAGAAAGACAGGAGGTAGATTACTTGGCACCCATGCAAATATGATTGGCACAGCAAGCACTGTTTTGTTTTGTTTTTAATTAAATGTGATGTTAAAAAGCAAAGGGAAGAACAACAGCTCAGAACTGTAGAATGTGCCCTATAGTGAGGCAGTCAAAACAGCTCAGTCCATTTGGTAAAAAAAAAAAAAAAAAAAAAAAAAAAAAAAATCAGCTTGATCAGCAAAACTCTTGACAATGGTTTGACAAAATTCAATGATTGGAGACTGAGGCTAGACAAACATTCTTAAAATAAGGTACACACTTTAAAAGTGAGGGAAATGAAACGCTGGATTTACTAAAAGTCTTGTGGATACTCCAAAATATGTTTAATTTCACAGAGAGACCAAATTACAGGATCATAATTATCCCTTCTAGTGTTACAAATTTATAAATTTGTAAATGTAATTAATAAGCATTTGCAACGGACTCTGAAGATAAAAATCTCTGCATTAATTGGGCAGCTGCACATTAAATCGGCATAGTAGCAAGGAGGAGGCCAAGTGAGCTAAGAATTTCACATGCTGCCTGAGTTACACTGGTGCTATAAAACCCTGGATCTTGCCTATTGGAACATCACGGTGCTGGTGAACCTCCAAATCTTGCTTCACGCCACGTGCTGTTCCTCAGGGCACACCAACATCCTGTTTGGAGTTGTGGCACGGCACGATCTACCGAGCTGTCGCGCCTCCCCTCAATAATAACGGGTGTACGCTTTTTTTGAACGGCAATTTAAATTCTACTGCCCATAAAAAGCAGCCTGTTGTTAACAAATTTAAAAACACTGACATAATGAAAAACACAGTCCACTTCAGCTTGCCAGTTTCCTAAATGTATTCGGAGGTAGCTATGTAAAAGCTAAGTACTTCTTCAGACCAGGCAGATATGAGCCAATTACCTGCCAACTCAGCAACTCAAGTTCCCTTCCTTTTCCAGGAAGAAACCCCTTCCTAGCTAAAAATATATATTTATATATAGATAGAGCTATAGGTACACATCTGCACTTGTAAAGCTTGCTTTTTGGAGTAGTTCTCTCTTTGGTGACAAATAGCTCACAACAAGCATACAGTCTCTATTTTGATTTCTTAAAAAAGGAGTATCATTTCTTAAACACAGAGAAAACAAAAATCATTTTCTTAAATGTATCAGAACTCCAAGCTAGTACACACCCAGCTTACAGGAAAGAAAGACGACCTTCACCTAGACGAGTTAGTCTTGGCTTAGGCAACTCTATGCACATTCCAGCCTGCACTGTGTCCACAAAGAGACACCCTTCCTCGCCCAAACCTGTTTTATCCAGTCTCAACTATTAGAGATGCAGTGGGGAGCCACATCCTTAAAATACATCTCAGTTAAAAAGGACACCACTTACAACGGCAAGGAAGAAAGACCTGAAGGAAAAGGCAAAAATAAGGAGGCCACTAACAGTGATGACCTGGTCTTACAAAAGTGAAGGGGAGCAAGAAATTAAAGAGAAGGTAATTCCACAGCTTGCTCATTATCTTAACCAAAGGTGCAAGGCCCTAATGGATTTAAAAGGAAACAGTGGGTGTAAGGATGTACAGCAGTCAGGACAAGTCTCCAGAAAAGGTACTACAGGAGACCTGCAAAGGACACTCCGTGTCCCAGCGCGTTTACTGAACCAGCATCTTTTCACTGTTGAATGGAAGAAATGAGTTTTGAAGAACAAGAATTTATAGGAAACAAAACAAACAAAAACATGTTGATACTAGGTCACAGCCGTGAAAGCTGGTAATTTTTTTACACGCTCTTTACAAAAGAGCCACAATCAACAGCTCCTACCGCAACCTCATAAATCAGGAAGCTCCGACACCTGGGCAGGGCTCAGCATCAGCCAGGAGGCACAGATGAAAGGACAAGGCAGCCGGCCTCGCTCCTCAGACGGAAGGGCGTTGTTTTCTTAAGCAACGTGCCTCCATCCGAACAGCATATTCATATGTCGCTCGTGAAACCGAGTCGCCTTTAGCCTTTTAGCCTCCCTTCAATGAGGAGCCCAGAATGTCAACATTTAAAACAAAAGCCGTCACAAAAGCTTAGCACGTACACAAGGGAAACCACAGGTTATACTCTGGCGGAACAAATTAACTAGTGTATGATGATACTGGGCCCTTTCTAGGATGTTTTCTACAAAACTTACTTTTTTAGTTTTCTTAGGAAAGGCTTGTGGAGGTTCAGTAAGGGAGGAACAGACCATCACTCCCCAGTCTCTCCGAAAAGGAACAAATTCCAATACTCTATAAGAAACTAGAGGAGCGACCCTAGTTTCTCCACAAAGAGAATGTCTGTTGAGTTCGTGAGCTGGTGTCAGGAAAGGAATTTCCTACAATTGTTACCTTTCTGCTTGGCGGAGCACCTGGAGGAAAACCTCTGACTGTCCTTCCTTGGCATCGCTCATGAAGGGGGCCAGCGACACTGGCAGGGCCCCCCAAATCCTTCCTCTGGGGCTTCTTGAGACGATGGCTCACTTGCCATGTGCATTAACGAAGAGGAATTGAACTGGACCTGAACTTGAACTGGAAGAACTCTTAAGCTACAGAAACTGGACAAACGTCCCCCAAAAAACAGCAGTCCTAAGACGCACCGCAGGGACCTCCAAACTATAAAAAACAACGACTTGCACCCCAAAAAATCACACACTACCTCACAACGGTCTGATAAGGGAAAATAAAATGCATGTATTCTGGTCTCTTCATGTTCACAGGAGAAAATAAAGAAGAAAAAAAACCCGTAAAGAAATGAGGGCTGCAAAACAAGGGGGGTGGAGAGCCAAGAAAGGGGCTCAAAGTCTTTCTTGTCCAATCCCCGCTGCCTAAACACACTGCGGCAGGAGAACAAAAACCAGCAGTAGGTCATATTGTGGCTCTCGCTGGTCAAGGTGTGAGGAAGCAGCGTAGAGAGCTTCCAAGGAAGAGAACGGCGCTCGGCACGGACACGCAGGCAAGCAGGGGGCCGTGCCGCTGCCAGCCCCTGCTGCCAGCCCTGCCGCAGCCCGGAGAGAAAAGGGTGTGCAGAAAGCCTTCTCGCCAGCCTCCGAGCCCTCTCCAAAACACTGGTTTTGTAGCACAGGTGACTCGGCTGATTTTATAACAGACAGGCTGAAAAGCTCCAGTTTTAACAATAACAGCTTAATTAATACGATGAATACCTATTGATAAGCAACCCTGACTGCCAATCGCCAGCTGCACCTCTTCTCTTCTAAAGCCAGCTCGGTTCTTTATTCTTCTGAACAGACAACTCAGGGGGCTCGTAGCTCACGGTGGGCAGGCGACTGAAGAGGAACCTTTCTGGCCAACAATTTTATTAGTTGGCAAAAAAAAGGAAGTTAAGGGCCTCTAGGGAAGACAGTATGGTGACATTTTTAAGACGACAATCATTTTGTTATCTCATTTTTTTGTAGAATGAAGGAAAAAATGGTGGAACGTTTGTGCGGTCCTATTCCTGCTCCCCCTCAATAGCTAAATGGGCCATTTGTTTAAAAAAAAAAAAGTTTTAATGACAATCCATACTAACTTGCTCTTTCTCAGGGAATCATCTCATCATTTCTTGCAAAACTCTTGCAACCAAAAGTCACTGCAACAAACAGCCACAGGGGAATGAACACTCTGGGCACTTCCTTGCAGGCCTCATGCAGTGTCACATCATGGTGACCGCTGCCTTCTGCATCCAATCACCAAATTAACGGCATTCCTCTTTTCTCACACTGCAGAAAGGTGGTTTGCAAATGTAAGCAGCATTTCTATTAATAAAGGTGAGGGTGGGGGGAAGCCTCGTTATTTTACAGTAAATTCTTGGCCTGTTGCTAGTCCCACAAATCTGAGCAAACTAAACTGACCTTCCACAATACTTTCAAGCATTTTAACCCAAGTTGCCCAAGTTCCTATGTCTATCACAGTTTGCCCATTGTCTTGCAACATAATCACTTTCTCAACCTGCTTGTTTAGCAAATATTAGAAAACTCCAAATTGCTAAAGCAGAAATTTAACGCTTGCTTTTTTTTAAATTAGACAACCACCTTTTACCCTGTTTTATTGAGGAAACAGGTTTGAAAAGACAGCAAAAAATATTCAGAAAGGGGAAATCGATCAAAATGTAAAGTAGGACCTGATCGTTATAATGGGCTTGGTTACAACAGCAGCTCAAGGAAAGGCTGCCCGGTATCACAGCAAGGAACTGAGTCATGACAGAAGAGGGAAATTCTATTCTTGGTTCTAACAAAAATCGGATTTGTGATGCTGAGCAAGTCATTTAGGCCTGAAGTAATCTGGAGAAGGCTGTGGTTGTCAGCACAAGACAACATATTGGGTACCAAATGCTGAGAGCGCAAAATGTGCTTTTTTGGATGAGAAGATCAGTAAGAAACATCATAAATTACAACAATGCTATGCTTTGTTCCACCATAGGTAGCATTTTGCCAAAAATTTTGGAGCAATTTCATTTTAAGTGTACCTTTTCATGATTGAAAAAAAACTCTTTTGTTTTAGCATCAAAAAGCAAAATCTAAATAGGTAACTTGTAAAATAAAGCAGTTGAGAAAAAAAATTGGTAACGTTGAAAACAAACTTAAAAGCTATGGGTAAACACATACACAGGAAAAATTAAGAAAAGAGATTAGAGTTCGTAACAAAGAAATGCAATGCATTTATGATTTTTATGCCTGAAGGACTGATGCTGCCATTTTCACTCTGAGTCCATTTTCATGAATTTCTTCCTTCCCAAGTTATTACAAGAGTCTCCAGATTTTTTTCTTTTTTACCATTTGCCTACAGATTTATCATTTAAATAACAAGAGACACACATTAACACATGTTTTTGTGAGCTGTACTAATAAACACGCTTTAAGAAACTAGTCTGAGATTAAGATCCACACTGAAAGGCCATCAATAAGAGGCTGGGAGCCTGAGGGTTTTAATCCCTCGCTAGTGAATACAGCACGTTCTTCTCAAGCATGTTAGTATTAACACAGAGACTCATTTATCAAAATCTGTCCTCCTTAAAACAGCATGTACTCTTCAACAGTCTCAACGCTCACCAGGGGTTAAATACTGCGTCTTCAGACACTACATCAATGTGAGTTTATCATATACATTAGTGTTTAAGATTATATTGAACGTTTACTACAGTGACATCCCATTCCACCAAGAGAGCATTAACGTTACACATTAAAGGATGGCAACACATCAGTCTTTTTTTTTTTTTTTATTAATTTCAGATCATCTAGATATATGATGTGTTAAACAAAGAATTCCTACCCACTCTGCTTAACCTCGCAGCCTGTCTGCACGCAGGATGTTATCCCCCCTGCTTTAACATTGATCCAACTAAAGCAATTTAAAAAGCTGCAAATAGACACAACAAAGACGGCATTTTCATTGCCGGAGAGCAACGGGATCCATTTCCAGTTTGGAAACACATTCAGCTGTAAGAGGAAGCAGGCTATCACAAGCCATCCAGGCACCTTCCCCTGCACAGATTTGTCTTTAATATTTCTTGTTCTCTCACCTACAGCTTCCCAGCCCTGCCAAAGGCAGCAACATCGGAGGTACCAGCTGTGCCACCCCATGCCTGGGACACGTTTGAACATGGTACTGCTTGACTAGATATGTGTCTTAATAACTTTTGCGGGCAGATGACAGCTTACTCCAGCCGTCCCTAATCAGCTGTTTCTGCGAAGCTCTATAGTTGCCATCCGCTAGTGCTGCACCCGCACGATCAAATAGGCCCTGCAAAGCAGCAAAACTGCAGAAGAAACAAGACACTCAGCTGGGGCTGTGCAACTTTTACCAACGCGTTACAGCAAAGAAAGTCACTGTGTGCACCCTTTTGTATCGGTATCAAGCAAAGCTACTCCAGGCTAGGAACAGCTGTGCCAGCATAAAGACGATCAGCTAGTGCAGGGAGCTGTACTGCTTCAACCCTACAGGCAAAACAGGACAGTTTGCAGAAAAAAGTTAAATAAAATTCTAGCAACAGTTAAGTTCAGTCTGGAAAGTGTAGGTGGAAAAAAAAAAAAAAAATACCTCTAAGGATATTGTCAGAAAAAATCAGCTTCTTCATCTTTTATGATATATTCAGGCAACTAGAAAGGAATTATAGAAGGCTGATTGAGATGACAAGATTTCAATTGTTAATATTTGAATTTCGTTTGAAGTCATGTTATAAATTTATTTTACAAACAGCAACTAGAACCAAAATGAGAACAAATTCACTGTCCACACACGCTTGAGAGAGTTATTACGCTTCATAAGCTAACACTCTGTGCAGAGACAATTGTATCAGCATCCCCTTTTTATACCCTCAATCTTCCTGAAAGCCAAGGGACTTTGGGGCTCAC
Organism: Apteryx rowi; assembly: GCF_003343035.1. Classification (NCBI taxonomy): domain Eukaryota; kingdom Metazoa; phylum Chordata; class Aves; order Apterygiformes; family Apterygidae; genus Apteryx; species Apteryx rowi. The sequence goes on from NW_020451204.1 coordinate 6,982,171, forward strand.
AGAATAGGAGAACTTTTGAAAATTGCACTTTTTTCTTCTCCTTTCAGTCAATTCTTCCAGAGAGACAGGACTCTCAGCTTGTCTTTCTCGCAAAGAAAAGTAAAATGCGAGTGGCCCGTTACCTGTTTAGTTTAGATATTCCAGTAAAAATACACACACACGTTATATATATATATATATATATATGTGTCGGTCATCACATTCATTCCAAAACTTCACCTTGCCAGCACAACAAACCTGTCTGCTTACAAGGGCACACTGCAGGACATGGTATACTGCGTGTTCTTTAGAGCTGGGTAGCTGTCACCTCCACCAAGGTCCAGTAACACAGCATCATTTTGTGTGTAGCTCCACACTTTCAGGCTAAACACCCCCTTTCAAAAGCCATTTCCCTCTCACAAACAAACATACACCTTAGGGCCTGGTGGAACAAACAGTAAGTCTAAGTGGTTCTGAAGTGGTCCAGACTGAGGAAGGAAGAACACGTCTGCAATTTAATTTTTATTCCTGTCCCACTGTGCTCAGTGTTTTCTTACGGATCTATTCGACATAAACCTTTACCACCCTGGAAAACAGTGTTTCCAGGAAAACAATGTTTAGTTAAATTCACAGAGTGATGGAAAAGAATTACAGTAAGACCATTACAAGATCTAAGTAAATGGATGAACTTTGCAAGTCTGCAGTAGTGGGTTTACTAGGGTGAGGGCCAACAAATGCGACCACACATACGCTTCCCGTCCACTGCCCAAAGCAGGACGCACAGACCAGTCTCACCAGCAGTGAGATCAGCAAATTTGTTAATTGTTTCCAGTCAAAACTGAGAAGTTTGTAGAGGGCTGAGCAAAGGCTCTTATCAGGGGAAAGAGATTTATGCAAGATTTCAGAGCTCTTTAATCTCTAATCTCAGCTGGGGGTTATTTCTATTGCTGGAGGGTGGTGACGTCCATTTCTGAGAAAACCTCTGAATATGTCCTTTTAATATCCCATCATGAAAGCTCCCACGAGACAGCTGCGTTACTCTAACAAACGCTTTGAGAGACAGGAGGACATAGTATGCTGAGCAAATAAGGCGAATGCAAGCAAGACGCAAGGCAACAAGAATTTCAGGGAGGCATTCAAACTCCCGTGACTCTGTCCCCCCTTCTTTGCATCAAGGCGAGGGATATTTCAGACAAATCGATGTAGTTCAGCCATGGACACCTTCTGTTAGTCTTACCCAAGGCTTCACCTAAAGACTGAAGACAACCCCCACTTGTCTTTGTCTCACTCGACACCTTTTAAAGGTCCCACTCTAAGCCTTCTTTATCCCATTATGATATTATCTAACTGCAAACAATGACTTGATTAAAATATACATATTTATGGAAGCATGTCACTTACCTTTAGGACTTTAACTGCTGTTGCTAAGCTAGGAAAGCAAGCTCCTTATAGCATTAGTATGGTTATGCAGAGGGCAAATCAAAGCAGCTATGCTGAGCACTCCTGTCAAATATCATAGCTCTGAATCGGCTTCTAGAGACACTTACACTTCTCCACTGGGGTTAAACAGAGTCCAGGGAGCCTAGACTCCCAAGCTGGCTTTTTAACAACAGTGGGAAAGCTCCCTTCAAAAATCAAAATAGTGAGAAATTCCTCCTCAAGTTTCATAAACTACAATTATACTGAAGAAATCAAACCGGTCACAGTTTTCTGTAATACCTCTAGGACACCAGTTGCCTCTAGCTTCATATACTGGGTATCCTAAAACCACAAAAATATTCAGTTTAATCATTTCCTGTATTATTCACTGCATTGTCTGCAATACCTTGTGGATTAATTATCTAGACAATAAAATGACTGCAAGTGTCATTAATGTTGTCAGTCTGGAGTAGTCATCTAAAGAACCAGCGCAATGTGTTCCTGCGAGGTACTGCAGTAAGACAGGAAATTTTCAATAAGTCAAACGGAGGAAGAACCCCTCCTAGGTGCTACGTATGGGTGGCAAAACTCCCTTCCTACCAGCACAGAAAGGTGAATAAACAATTATGCAACTGTGGAAAGTCCCAATAATTAGAAAAAAAGAAACGAGCGGAAAGGGCCTCCATACCTTGAAGATAAACTGCTCAAAAGAAAGGAGAGAACGGTCATTAAGTACAACACATGTGTTTTCTCCTTTGCCTGAGATTCAATCATGAGGCAGAACATCTTATCAATCGCTACATTAAATTAGTATACAGTAAGTGCTATATGGTGAGAGCTCTTTTTTAGTCCCTTACGTAGAGTCCCCAGAAGGAACGCAGACCTCTAGTCTACTCAAACGTTCAACTCGGTGCTGACCCCATGGGTCCCCAGCGCTAAGAGGGCAGAGGACGAACCCTGCCACTTCTCCCCAAGCCACAACCCCGGCCAGAAACGCGCTACTGCAACCGAACGAACCCCTAGGGCAGAATTACCGCTCTCCTTAACAGAAGCTACGGTCGTACGACAGCACCGGGCTTAACTTGCATGGTCGGAAATCTCCCGTTTATGTGTATCCTGATGAAGCAGGAAGCACAGGTTTCTTTCTGAAAGCAATATATAAGTTGCACTGCTGGAAACACCAAGAGAAATCTCTGTTATTTCCAGGCCACCAAACACAAGTGGCACTTACTAGTTTTATTTCTAGTTTTGCTACTCTAGTTTCTAGGTCAAGAATGGCCTTGACTGGAAGCTTTTCTGAACACATACCAAACACCACTGAAAATAAACGTGCCTAAATTCTGTCTCAGAAAGAGCTGTGTTTTTAACTTAACTCTGAGCATTTTCTTACTTAAAAGGGAAAAGAAAAAAAAGAAAGAGGAAGACGATCTCTTTTGTGGCATTTTTCATTCCACGAACACAGGAGGAAATAGGTGGTGGTACAAGCAGAAAGGAAACAGCTTTACATCTCCTTGTTTCAAAACAAAGTGCTATCAGCAAAAATATTAGATTATTGATGCAGAGATAGACAGAGAGAGGGGAAGCTGCAAAGCTGCTTAACATTTCAAGAAGCTGTTAGGCTTATTACTCAATGCTGTAGCTGGGGAAAATAAAAATATTCTTTGAGTAGGATTTAGTAACTCAATAACAAAAGTCGAGTAGATTAAATGCTGCATCCGCTGTTATAATTAAATTAACAAAGTACTGATAGAATCATCCATCTTTTCCCCTTGTGCACCATACCCTGGGCGAAGACGCGCTATAGCTGTAGATATTTCCTGTGTTATAAATTAAAACGCAAGCCAAATTCACCCTTCCTGCAATGCTTTAAAAATCAAGGAAAATTACTCTAGGGATAAATCTGGCCCAGAGATGTTTTTCAACAAAGAAGAGTTTCAAATAAATTCTACCTAAATAGGGCTGTGTGGAAATACTTGCAGTGTTTTCACTGATGTTCCCAGAGGTTCAACTGTACTTGATTAAAGCATATTGGAACACACAGTTCCCAATATTAAATTGAAAGAATTTGAAAGAGTGTTTTAGACCTCTCTGTTCCCAGGTGACCAACCCAACATACTTAAAGCTTGTATTTTTGTTTTCCGAGGGTTTTTTTTGTTTTTTTTTTGCTTGTTTTTAAACAGCTAAGCATCTGCACTCTTAAATAAAGGCCATTTTAAATATAGCTCAACTTGGGTACAAAGAATTGAGGAGCTTGGAAATTACAGGTCAGCTAGGAAAATCAGATCCATACATTCAAGTAATTTCAAATTTTTACACTGAGATTACAAGCTACCACAAATAGCAGAAGGTTAAACTCGCAGCTGGTGTGAACTGGTGCAAATCTACTAAAATCAATTTATCTTTTTCAGCTTATCTGACTCACTAGGGGAATGAGCCCAATTGTCAGTATCACAGATCACCATGGGCTCACAGAGACGGAAGAGCTCGCGGGGCAATGGCCTTGGGTAACCCTCACACGCGGCAGCGTGACGCTGAAGACCTGCATGAACGTACACATAAGATTTCTCCCATACAAGCGCATCGGCTAAAATTATGAAAGCAATCATAAAACATATACCAGTTGCTGAAAGCAATTTATCTACAGCAATTTGCAAAACTAACAACAATCGTAATCACATTTTTGCAGAATCACAGAAAATTGGGCTGGAAGGAACTTCAAGAGGCCATTTATCCCTTCTCTTCCCCGGGGCAAGCTGCAGCATGCCTAAACCCTCCTGACATCTCCTCCTTCCTTGGGAGCTTTTGAGCCAAAACATTTCATTCTTGATCTCAATCCAAAACAAGACCTGATTTAAACCTGGTTATTCATGGTTTTTTTTTAAGCACTACATGTTGGGCCTTTAATGCTAATAAAGCTATTGAAATTCAAAACCTGGCTAGTTCGTAAGCAGCGGTGAATACAGAGCTCTTTGCTAACTTAGGGACAGCGGAAGATATAAACAGGTAGGATCCCTTATTTTTAGGACAAGAGTTAAACATAGCAGAAATAAAAAATCTATTCCACAGACTCTCATTGCAGCAGATATTTTTAGCACATCTGGAGAAGAACCCAAAGGACATGGGAAAATCTGCATTCGAGCCTCCCCTCCAAAGCAAGGCCCTGAGGTGGCAGCGGGTACGTCCTCCCCCTGCCTTGCAGCAGAGGCCACTCTGTTCCCAGGCAGGGTTATTCTCTCCAGCACTGCTCTGACCGAGCTCATTTTCCATCCCTCAGCCCTTAAAAGCTTGTCAGAGCCCCCTGCGATGGCACAGCTGATGGCACAGCAGGAGCACATCTGCATTAACAGCCCTTCAGACAGCACCGACTCCCCCCCAGTTTCCCACCAGAAAGTCCCAGGCTCAGAAGTCCCACAGAATAGCCAGCTCCTGGCTTCTTTACTTCCCCCCCTCCAAAATCTCCAGAGGCACAAATCCAGAGATGGATTTTGGGGGTAGGAAAGGGAAGACTGGCAGGGAAGGAAAGCTACTACGTGATGTGCTCTCCTGCAAAAGTAGCACTCCAAGGGTCCCCACCAGCACAGAAGGACACAGGATGGACAGTGCTACTACAGTAAAGGGAGATGAGTCTGGACATCAGATCCTAGCTTTAGAAAAAAGCTTTAAATTATTAAAGCAAGGCACCAATTCTTATAACAAGGTGCTGCAGCTTATTTTTAAAAAAATAATCCACTGCTGCGAATGTTTCTTTCCTTTCACAGTATGGCATCGCCAGGACCCATTTGGAAAAGTTTTCATCGCTTCTGCCACAGTTGGCAAAACAATTTAGTGCATATAAGGAGACGCAACCCACAGTCTCCTTCTCATCGTGATTTTAAACTGGCACAGATATTTCTGGTATTTTCCCATATATTTCTTTGCATGCAATTATTCAAACAAATTGCAGTTCTCAGTCTCCTGAGACTCGGTTTACTCCAATAACTGAGAGCTTTTTTCCCCCCCTCTCTGATGCTCTATTTTTCAGGGCAAGATTACTTTTTGTGTATGATCCTTTTTCAATTATGCAAAACCAAGGCAAAAAATGTAATAAAAAAATGTAACAACTCTATTGCTTATTTTTGTGCTCTGACATTTTCATTTCATGTCATAATGAGTCTAATCAATCTACCCTGCATTACACAGATGATATATTCCCAAACAGCAACTATTAGAAATAGATATCCAGCTTTTCTTCTTCCAGAACTGTATGAAAACTAACGTCACTTGTCACAAAATGAGTTCAATCTGCAAAAAGCAGCACAAAAAACTAAGTAGTTTAACTTGACATCATTCGTGCAGTTCTCGAATAAAAAGTAATAGCATTAAATTCTATTATTTGTCCATCTGCTTGGGTGAATAAAAGCATTAATGAGATGGAGACCTGCAATGCATTTTCTTAGAAGTAATAAAAAAATAAATAAAATAAAACTGAACAACTTTGTTCTCTGGATTAGAAATCCTCAGTAAATCACATAATCAGCAAGAAACAAGGAGTGTTTCTGGCAGCTCTGCTTCCTTTTTGTGCATCTGACGTGTAGAATATCTCAAGCGACAAACATGAGATTCTTTCAGCGACCCGTGCGAGAGGTGTTGTCCTCATTGCGGTAAGGGCGTTACGCTGGCGGCCTTCCGGCCAGGGCCGTGAACCCTCCACAAGCCCCTTCCCGCAGCTGCCAGCTCACAGGACTTCCCTGCTCTCCTCTGACAAACCTGCCCTTATTCTTCGCGCGGCAGCGGGCGCCCCGGCTGAGCCGAGGGGCTCCGCGTGGGTTCATCCCTCCTGAGGATCCGGCCCTTCTGACCCTGGCAGCTGCAACGCGAGCGACGACCGCCCCGCTCCTACCAGCGACGGCCAGTTGCTGCAACTCTTGGATTCCCCCCAGCTGATGCAAGCGAGAAACGGTGACATTTCTTCATCTTGGTTACAGAAGTCTTGCCTTTAATTTCACTTGGGAGCTCTTCGCTGCGTATCGGGTTCGCTCACTCGCTGCGTCAGCCTCTTGTTCCTTTAGTTCAAACAGGAGAACGAAGACCTCGAAGCTGGAGGAACGCTGAGCTCCTCCGTAACTGCGGCTCCGGTGCCCGTCTCTGGAAGCAGCGGTACAGCATCCAGGGCTCGGGAGCTTAGCGACTCAGTTGAAGAGCAGCCCCAGCTTCAACTCCCGCTGCTGCCCATGCCTCAGCAGCATACTTTATATAGGGAGAATAATTACACAACTATTTATTTGCTCATTGTCTCAGTCTTGGACAAAACATCCACGGATAGCCAGCCAGGGCGAACTTGCAAAATACAGCTCATCAGCTCTTAGTGAAACCTCTGTTAAACAAGAGGCTAAAAAAATACCAGGCCGTCTCTTCTTAGGCCCTGACCTGCCATTGAACAAAGCAACAAGACAAGCAGCATCCAAGGACTCTCCTTCATCGGAGTTGTTCCCCGAGGCTGAATTACATGACAGGAAGCAATTACAAAGCTTCCAGTCATGAACCATTCGCCTCTCAGTTGCCAAAATCCTAAAATTTCCAAAGTTTCATTTATCACATGAATTTTTTCATACCCTTTTAAATCCTTTATTCAAACCATATATAAGCAAGTGCAGATTACCTTTTGTGTCTTCGTATTAGCAACTAAATATAACCCTTATGGTTAAAAAATGAAGAATCAAGTGCAGATTTTGAACAGTGATGGTTATGTTTTTCCTCCATAAATATTTGTATATATCTGCCAAACGCTGAATAAATCAAAACCCATGGAGGGATACAAACTGTGGGCCAGATCTTTCAGCAGGTATAAGTCAGTACGGCCTGAATGACTCTCCACAAACAACTAGGCTGCCAAAAACTTGATGAAAAGAGTTGAGTAGATGTCAGCATATGCTTTGCGTAAAACAGACAAGAGGACCTTTCTGGGAGAAGAATTAAATTAAGAAGCGTAACAGGAATTATTCCGTACAGTTAAAAAAAAAAAAACAAAAAAACCCCCACACACTACAGACACATGTGCAGGCCTGAAAACAGGGGTAAGAAGCATGAGAAATTACTGCGGAGGTCTGTTCCTTACAAGCAAAGGAGAAGGAGATTCAGCAACAACAGGTACTATAATTTACTGCGCACAGAGAACTAGTTTTATAGGAACAGACAGGCTTGCTAGCTCCAAAGCAGCTGCTTGGCGCGGCTTGAACATTTAGCTTGCAAAGCTGACTATTCCTCCCGTGTTCTTTGATGCGTCTTCTAGCTATATTGCTATACTGGTTTTCCGACACAGCAATACCAAATGGCAAAGCGTTTCATTCGGGACCAGTGTGGCATTAGGCTGAATTAACGCCTGGTGCAAATGGCACACGCTTCCCATCACACGCTGCAGAAGGGACCGGAGCGCTGCCCTGGTGCCAGGGGTGTCCGGAAGCTGTAGCAGCTTTTTGAGGATGGGGCTCAGCACGCTCGTGCCAGCAGCGTCGCCCTTGAGCCACCCTCTGCGCTGGCTACAACAGGCAATGCAACGGGATGTTTGATGACTTACCTGCTCCCGTGTTTTTGTCATAAGGAAACACCAGGTAGGAAGGCATCGGGAAGACACACAAGCCTGTGCATTCAGCAAATGACTAATGTACTAGAGATACGCAGGCAAGACTAGCTCATGCTTGTCGGAGTGGGGTATTACGGATAATAATTCAAACAGCCTGCGCTATATTGACACCAGGTTTGCAGACTACACATCTGCCAGTTTTCTTGCTGGATACTAAAGAACAGCACGTACCTCGTGGCCCACTAGGAATAATTCCCTTTCCTCTTTTAGCCTTCTGCTACATCATCTCATTTGGTCCACAAGATTCACGTTAATAAATAAATAATCAATATCTGATCATTTGTTTCACTGTTCCAGCAAAAAAAACTAATAAATTGAAATTTGGGGGGGGGGGAAAAAAAACATGCACAATATTGAAGTTCATCCAGTACAAATCACTTCCAAAGCAGTAACTCAGCATAGGTGGTTTTATGCACAGAGACACACAATCAGTTTTTGCACATATGAAGCTAATGCCACCTAGAACAAAAGACATGCTCAGCTTTCCCTCGAAAAGCCCGTCATGCAAATAGAGGTCTAAAAGAAAAATAAGAGAAAATTCTACTCTGATATAATACTGCAATTTCTGCCTAACACGAAATCCTGTTGGCACCGTGGCTAAAACCGCACATTTTAAAGGAAAGGCACCAGACACCTCCCGGTGTGACTATTTAATGCTTTAAGAGAAGTGAGAGAATTTTGTGTTTAGGAGCTATTCCACCATAAGCATACGCTGTTCTCTTAAACACTGCATGTTTTAAATTAGTGTTAACCAACTTGCCGGGTTGCTCGCAAAATCTCTAACCCCTCAAGCAAAGACAGAGGAAGTCAGTCAGAAAAGCTGTGGGCAGCAGGATCACCGCTCCGGCTTGTACGTGGGAATAGGCTGCTAAACGGAGCACGACGGGGGAAGATGGGGAGGGGGAGAGGAATCATATTTCCGCCTGGAAAGTTTTATACTTCTTGCTACTAAACATCTGAGATTATTTTTCTCCTACAACCTTTCAATTACAGTAGTAGACACGCATATCTCTGCTTGTTCCCTTTGTACATTGATAACGATATCCAAAGTCACCTTCTTGCCTGAACTTTTTAAACACTTGAGGTCTTTGGTGCGAACGCGATGGCGCACTCGCACATCACTTGGGATTCGGGAGAGCTTCCTCCCAGGTGCCACGTGATGGCAGCGGCAATGCTGAAACCACGGGAAAACAGGCAGACATGAGCAGGGGCGGAAGGGGAACGGGAAACGTGTGCACGCAGCTCTCAGACCTATCTTTTTTATAGGCCTTGCCAAAAAAAACCCCTGCAAAATTCCAAAATTCCCATACAAATAGGAATTAGGGGGAATAAAAAAAGAATCAGATATTGGGATGTCCCATTTTGGAAGTGCCATTAAGAATTAGAATGCTGAACTAATTACAGGGAGGGGGGGAAGGAATCAACCAAAGAAGATTCATTTGATATTGAGCCTAGATAGCAAGGGAGAAAAGAATTTACTCTACCACGCTGAAATATTTTATATTCGCAGTCATCAACACAGTGTTGAACAAAGCAAAGAAAAGCGTTGCTGCTTCTTTCTTACATCTCTCTCTGCTATTGCACCCTCTGCCATCCAAATTCCCACTCCCGCTCACACCTTTATAAAATGTCATTGCAGTGACTTTCTAGGAATTTGATCCAAGCTCAAGAATCCCCATCTGCTCCCCTTGGAGAGGAATGAGCTCAGCCTGTCGATGCATGACAGAATCCCAGCAAGGAGAGATGCGAGCGCAATTTGGACACATATGAAAGCCAGTCCCTGCTTTCTTCATTCAAATTAAAAGCTTTAGACACGCCTCCGTCTCCCTGTAACGAAGCATTCATATATTCCGTTCATCATGCACGTAGGTTCAGTGCACGTATAGGCACGCACACTCAAGCCACTTCATTAATCTGCATTTATCTTAAAGACGTTTAGAATTGCAGACCTGCGTGCACAAGATGCATTTTTCAAGACTTAAAAGCAATTAGGTCTTGAGAAAAGCGGCTTTGGTAGCACGCTTTCGCACAGTTACTTAAACAAATTCAGGTCAACTGAACGTTTAAATGAACACGGAACTTCTCATTAGACAGCAGATTTATTCCATTTTTAAGAGCTTTTTTTGCTCTTAAAAGGTAGTCGGCTTTCAGGACGGTTTCCCTTGACAAACAAGCAACATGCTTATTATTCCCTCTTCTTCCTATTAAGGTCTTCACATTGTGTGTATGTGTATATATACACACGTGTATGCATACACATTCCCCCCCACATACGAATATATGTATTTATAGAGAGAGATAGAGATACATACATACACACACCAAGAATACAGGTTCAAAAAAGGAATTCATAATACATTATTGTTAGAGCTGGTAGCACCACAGGAATATATTAGAGCTCAGCCTCCAACACAAAAGCTACGAAAGATGCTCTTCACATGAACACATAAATCTTTTAAGTGCCTTGGAGGAGCAAACAGCAGAAGCAGAGAGGCAAGAGCCGAAGGGCTGAGTAAAGCGCCCGCTCCGATAAAGTGCTGCAGAATCCCTGAGCGTCTGCAAGGAAGCTCAGGCCCTGTGATTCATTTTCAAGGAAAGAAAACCGCAGTAATATAGAGCGTGGACTTGTGCTTTGGGCCAGTCACTGCTAGCAACAGCGATGGCAACTCAGTGCTGAGCCAAATCCCTCTTTGGAGGGCCTCTAGGTTTGCTGTACATATCCCCCACGCACACGTGCAAGTAGGAAATGTGTCCCAAGTTTACAGATAACACGTTTAAAGCTGGCACAGATATCTCTATTTCAGCAATTAGAGGTGGTCTCACCACAGCAATACAGGACAAAATGCACAAAACCGTGCAGCCTCAGCCTGGGCGATGCCAGCGCCTGGATGCGATCACAGGCGCCTCTCTGCACCACTGCACACGCAAAACAGAGCGGAGAAAGGCTGTAACACTCGGGAGGAGAGCTGGGATACACCACCGCTCCCAGAAAACGCACATTCGCTTCCTCATACACACTCAGCAGTGCCCAACGGGGGAAATGACTGCGTACTGGAATCACCTTCTGGAGATGCCTCTCCGCACCCCGCTGGCCACAACGGCAGCCCAGGGTTAATTTAGGAACAGAAGTCTGCATTTGGCCACTTAACGCTTGCCAAGTTACCTTCACAGCACTCTGCAGAGCAGGGATCAAACCTCCGCATTTCGTCCAACGGGGAACTGAAACGTGCAAAGAAATCGAGCTACTTGCCCAAAGCTTTACAAGAGCTTAGGTGGAACCAGAAACTAAAGTGACTCACGCAAGTCTCAGCAAGCACCATAGGGATTCGCCCTCCCGCATCTGACCACTGACTGCTCTTCCAGACTCACGGTCATTTCTCTCAGGGGACAACTGAAATTTCTATCACTGCAAAAAGAAGATCGCAAAACTCTGGTGGGAAAGAGAAATCCCAAGAGTCTCTCTTGCTTGCATCTATTTATTCTCCTTTTAAGGCCAGTACATTTGTATCCGTGGCCAAGAACAGTGCAATTATGTTCTGTATGTGATTACAGCCTGAAGCCTGCTGTCTTTAAAAAAGTAACTATATTGCCTTTGTTAATAATTGAAATGGTTTTTAATGATTCACCTCTGATTTTTCATAGCAATTCCTCTAATAAGCAATCCACCAAAAGCATAAACTATTACCAAAAACGTGAAAAAACAAAGTCTGACTGCCAAAAAGTGAAGAGAGAGGCTGAATGAGACATAAGTCTGTTTAGCATCCTCTTGCTCTTAAAATCTAACATACCATTTGCTTTATTAGCCCTAACCCAACTATTTATTTAATTTGCATTAAAAAAAGGAAATTGGAAATTAATATAGATGATACAGAAGTGAAGTCAAGCAAAGACAGCACTTCTTTTTTTAATAGACTTTCAATTATGACCTGGATATTACTGCACACTGCTGAATTGCTGCAACAGTCTACATGGCCAGCACTACAAGTCTGTCAATAAAGCCATAAAGTTTTCATCCACTAATTATAACACAGCTGATAAACTCATGATTCAATTTAGTGGAAAAGGGAGCCTTGAGTTAAGATCTGAGTACGTGAGCAAGCAAACACTGTCTCATGCAACATCTAGGAATTACAGTTTTGCAAACCAAGCAAAAGGAAACATTTTAAAAAATGGGGAAAAGGAGGGAAAAAAAAAAAGGCAAGTCAGTGTTTCACCCTAGACAAAGCATAACTGCAACAGGGTTTAACTTAGAGCTCATGAAAACTTTATGGTAAAGAAAGTAAAAATGAAAGTCTGACATTTAAAGAGTATGTTCACATGTTCCATTAATTTCCTCTTACATTTTTTGTGAATTATGTGGTCCAAAGTCACAGAAAAAGCTACTGCAAGTCACATAAATATGCCACCAGCGGAGATCCAAGAGATTCACTTTTAAGCAAGAGGCAATTATAAATAAAACACAAAATAAACATCTTTAGCACCAAGCCTAATAAAGGGAGCCAGAGATGCTCTTCACTGCCTTCCCCCCTCCATAACCACATTTAAAAAAAAAAAAAAAAAGACAACATAGATAAATTGCTTCCCATTTTCCCTTGAGGTGAGGTTTCAATTTCTCACCCATTTGGACTACGATTGTATTAATTTCTTGTTATATGCAACACCACCTGTTTGAAGTGAAAACAGACTGCCAACCCTGCTTTCAAACTCACAGGATATAGCAATACAGGACTGGAAAAAAATGCAAACTGCAAGACCAGCCCCTCCGTCCAGCTTCTGCCAGCTAACTCCTCCACTTCTTCAGCCAGAACCTGCTGTTGGCATCAGCCCTGTTGCACTGGGGCAATTAACTGCAGTGCAATGATATTACAGTCACTCATTCCCCTGCTTACCGCACAAGCCTCCTTAACACTTGGGTTACTGCTCTAGGTTAACGCCAATAACTTAGCAGTCCCTAACTCCTGAAAATGCCCTCCCGCTCTCCTCTCACCCCTCCCCACGCTCCCACACTGATGCCAAGGCATGCTTCTCGTTCCAAGCACCTGCAGCTACATCTCAGCCCATTTCACTCAAGCCCAAGGAGGTTTTCCTCCCTTCCAGTATTTTTCGGTGAACATAAAATTAGAAGGGACAGAATAATTTTTCTTTTCAGTCTCAGCAAAACCATTTTCTGCTAAGTACTTTGTAACAGCAGCACTGCACAGCATAGATATCGGAAACAAGGGTTTTACAATAGCAACGGTGATAAAACCTTAAGCACAGCACGCAGCTGCATGAAAACGCTATCATTCTTCTGGAAGGAAAATGCATTTGTTAAAACCCAACGGGCTCTATCACCATCACAGAACGCACACCCCACTGCAGCACACTCCCAAAAGAAGCGGTGTTACGTGGGGCTTGGCACCCCGAGAGCGACCTGCAGTCTCGCCTGGCGCTGTACCGTATGGGGGCTCATTACCACCCGCAGCTGTGTCCATCACCACGCTAATGAGGAAGGGGCAGGGGAAGATTAACTCTGCACTGAGTTGGGATCCGGTTTTGCGATCAAGAGAAGAATACGGGAACAAAATCGCTGTGAAGAGAAGCGAGCGCAGGAAGGTTACTTCCGCTGTTGTCCATTATATGCTTAGTTATTCTTTGCTTAACATTAACACCTACCTGTTTCTCCGAACCGGTAAATCCTGCCATTCTCGTCCCTTCGTTGTTATCAAACTCACCATCCACTTCCACTTGGGCGGTTTATCAACTCCAGCAAATGCTGGCCATTGCACTTAGCACAATATTTGGTCATTCTGGAGTTACGAGCGTCAGTAAATCACCGCTCCTCTCTGTACACAAAGGCGAAGTCCGGATACGACAATGCTATGATTAATATATTTTACTAAATCAGTAAAGGAATACTGAAGAGAAGCAAACCAGACTCAGCCTTAGTAAACCTTTGAAAGTTAACAATAACCTTAATCTGAACAGTTATGAGGACTGCTGTTACAAAGACTAAGATCTCCAGGAATTTAGCACAGGGTAAGTTATTATTATTAAAATCGTACTTGAACCTAAAGCTCTCTGGATTATTTAGGATTTACATGACACAGAGCCAGGAGACCTCATCTGATCAGGAACATACTGTAACATCCTCCAACTCAGAGGCAGTCCATTTGCTCTGTGTTTGCAGAGTATGTACAACATACCGTAAAACGAAATGATAAAACGAGGTAACAGGAAAAAGCTGATATGACAAAAGTAAGACCCAAAAGATCAATAATCCAATGGATAGCCTATAAACACTTCACACTTAATAGGTTCCATCACTGTGTAAAAGTTTCCTAAAATAATGACTGATTTATTCTTAAGCACAGGGGAAAAAAAAAAAATTACCACCACAGACTTTCCCCCAGCTGAAGCTTGCACAGAAGTACATATATGAGGAATAGCAGAAACATGCATAGGTCCTTTACAAAAAGGTCACAGGAGACAGCCATATGCAGAACTCAAGAACCAAAATGCAGCATAAACCATGTAAAACAAAAGAAAACTTATCCACAAAACAAGTTTTTTGATGTTGAAGCCATTTAATAGATGGGTGCTACACATGCTGACATATTCTGTTGCTTTAAATCACAAAGCAAATTAGACTATGTTTTCATCTGATAAGCCTGGTTAATTAGTTAATTTGTCTTTCAGTGATCCTTGACTTCTCCGAGGAGAAAGCATGTACATTATTAAACACCCTTCAAAGGGCTTCAAAGACCAAAAAAATTAAAAAAAAATTTTAAAAAGCCCTTGGTGTCCTCAAAAGGCAATCAAGAGCCTTATCCAAAGCCAGCCTAGGATGAGACAGGATACCAGTGGTGTTCACTGAACACCGCTGGTACAGGCACGAATTCTTCCCACCTGATGTGGGCACCTAACGTGCCCCAGAACCTGGTGAGCCAAGTTCACTTGCAGCTGGAGCGGTACCACCCTCTGGAGGCATCTGCCCGGCTCAGCTTCACTCTGAATCACCTTCTAAAAGCATCTTTCTCACTGACAACAAGGGAAGACAGAGACACTTCAGTCAGATGTGTAATGCTAGAGGGGATGAATTTAGGTCTATATAAACACTAAAGAAATTGCCAGGTGCTGATAGAACCGAAGTGACACAATACTGAAAAATAACACATTACAATTTAAACAGTTAAAGGACAATGCTTTTTGCATAAATGTGTGATTCTCCTCCTCCCCCTTCCATGTTGTTTTATTCAGTTACTATATAGTTTAAACATGGACTACAACATTTGACTTAGCATGGCCACATGAACAGTACTGGTGTCCCAACAGCCCTCCTCAAAGTCCTTGAAGCTCTGGTACACCATAAGGCCTCTTGTGCTTTAGAGCAAAGTAATATACTTTTATGCAGCCTAAGTTTTCAAATAGTCTTCTATTTTGGCTATAGCTCCAACGTAGTATGCACATCTCTGTTGCTTATTTAACCAGGTAACACGTCAGACAAATCGCAGAACTTCACTGTGGTACCCTAAGACACAGTTTTGAAGTATGACTTTATACTGTTATATTTAGTTTTCATCTTGACCCCTTGTGGTCAACTGTATTAGATGCACATTGGTTTTTCAGAGATTTCCACCTCTGAATTAAACTTCTGTTTGTACTTACAATGGCACTTTTGCGTACGTGCAAGGCATGGGAAACAAGATGGTAACCCAAAATACAGACAGAAAAGAGCAGATTGTTGTTTTACATCATTCCCAGAAAAAAAAGTTAGTATGTTGCATGGTTTTTCCCTTCCTTATCCTTCCTCCCCCCACAGTATGCTAACACATTTGCACTGATCATAAATATCAAGAGCCCAAATGCCACTCCACAAATCACTTTTAGGATATGCTTCATGTTAAGTATATACAAATTTTCACTGACTTTCATTGGCCCGTACCAACGTAAAGCAGCCAAGGTTCCAGTCCAGGATCTTCCTTTAGCGCTCTTCAAGGTTGGGAAGGATTTCAACACAACAAAAGCACTCATTGAGATTAATAAATTTAACCAAAATCTATCTTCCTGACGTGGGAATAGGTGCAGTGCATACAACAGGGAACTTTTTTCCAATACCTTGCCTTATAAATGCCTGAATTTCAGCATCATGCCAATTCGATCTAGGCATATTCTTGAATTAAACTGCAAGATATGCATGAAAAACCTTGTGAAACATTTTTTCCTCTAAAACTGCTCACAATCCAGCGAGCTATTCCAAAAATCCAGCATTCATGTCCTGTTCCTTATATGGGCTCTTTAAACCACTAATGGGAATTGAAAGCTCCTGAGGGAAACTGGGTAACATTTTTCAGACAAAACTTCATTTGGGGGGGAAAAAAAGAAACAACAACCCACCAGCTTTAAGCTAAAAGGAAGACTGTACAGAATCATGTTGTAATCAAATTGTTTGATTCAAAGTTTAAAACAAATCCAGAACAAGTCTTGAAATACTCTTTTGTGACATAAGCTTTTTCCTTTTTAAAGAATCATTTTGTTTAACAGGAAAAAAAGTTACAATTTTATCTAAAAATCTGCGCCGCTGATCGCAACCCTCCGAGCTCTGCCATTCAGACAGTTCTCAATCCACCTCACTGTCCACTCATCTAACCCACACTTCCTGAGCTTGTCTATGAGGATGTTATGGGAGACAGTGTCGAAAGCCTTGCTGAAGTTAAGGTAGACAACATCCACTGCTCTCCCCTCATCCACCCCGCCAGTCATTCCATCATAGATGTCTATCAGATTGGTTAAGTATGATTTCCCCTTGGTGAAGCCATGCTGACTTCTCCTGGTCACCTTCTTTTCCTCCACATGCTTGGAGATGGCCTCCAGGATGAGCTGCTCCATCACCTTTCCAGGGATGGAGGTGAGGCTGACTGGCCTGTAGTTCCCTGGGTCCTCCTTCTTGCCATTTTTTGAAGACTGGGGTGACATTGGCTTTCTTCCAGTCCTCAGGCACCTCTCCTGTTCTCCATGACCTTTCAAAGATRATGGAGAGGGGCCTAGCAATAACATCCACCATCCTCCCACTGGTTTGGTTTTCCTTTTAGATATAAACACTTTCAAATCCTGCCTGGCAACAATTAAAATTGAAACACCAAGTTGAAATTGAAAATGCTACTTAAAGTACTGTGATTTTGTTAATATCAAATATTCGTATCGATTGTCAGGGTGGAAAAAAAATACATATTCAACAAACTATTTCCTTTATGTACTGAGCAAACATGCACAGAAGCACATGTTCACCCCCAGGGAGCCAAAAGGGAAGGCAATCGCGTCACTGTGCCTGAGGAGCAGCCCGTGCAGAGGCAGCTGCTGTGCTCCCATCTTGCGTGCACCTGTGCGTGCATCGTGGGATGTCAACCTGTGGCGACACGGGAAAGCACAGCCTCGGAGCAACCACCCTTCTGCTTCCCTTAGTGCTGCCATCCTCCGATAATTTTTGCACAGCTGCCCATGGGCGAACGGATATCAAATGATAGTCTTCAAAGCCTAAGGGAGCCAGGAAAGGGACTTATGCAGAAGACTCCCAAATGGGGCTCTTGAAGCCCAAAGGGAGGCACTGGTATAGCATCAGCAATAATCCTTCAGAAACCACGGCTTCCCTGAGGTAGCTGACATACATTCTCTAACTCGGTCTTGACGGACCTGCCAAAACACGTATAAGCAATGGCCCCGCTATCAGCTGAATCTACACCAATCCCACGCCCGTGAGAACAAGTCCTCTCTTATACTCGTACCGTTCCCTCACCTGCCGCAGATGCACAGCGGAAGTCGTCTAAATACGCTTCAGCCGATCCCAAACCACATCTGTTCTAACTCGTGTAAGGCCTGTTATAGACCAGGCAGTATCTCGCCAGAATTGATGTTAGATTACAATTTACTAACTTTGGTGGTGGTGAGTAATCCAAAATCTTAAAGCACTGGCATACCCTTGCCTTTAAAATCGAATTCAAACCAGTTCCAAAACTCCCTTAGTATGACTAGTTCCCTCTCTCCAGCTACCTATTAGATTTAAGAAAAGTCATAGCAAGTTTCGATCTTCAGTCTTGCTTTTACCCAACATAGTCTTTCCTTGGAAGACCACAGAGGTTCTTCATGACCTGCACATATAAATATCTCCTTGCATGGCCAGAGGCAACTTCCGCATATTCAAAGCTTGGAGTCTGTGAGTTTCAGTATTTTGCATCAAGAGCAAATTACATGTCACACTCACAATATTCCCTTGCCTCCATTTTTCACTTCAGCTAAAAGAGATTCATGGAGACACATCAGAGGAGAAAACACCGGTGTTAATTTGCATTCTAGAGCTGAATGTACTCTAAAAATCAAAATGATCTAAGCAGAAATCTTGATCATAAAATGTTTGCAGCACTTTCTATGTTTCAGTTATTCTCTGCGGAAGGGTTGCTGTAACAGGAGCCTTTTATTTGCTAAACAAGCAGATAAGAAGCATTAATTAAATGGGCTGTATATATTAACATATTTATTCAAATTCTTTATTTACAACATGGAAAATTACTCAATTCTAATGTTCCAAGTTCCAAGTGAACAAAGTTTCAGCTGTTATTTGTATCAAAGTTGCACTTAGAAAAGTAACTGAAGGCAGACTAAAACTGATTTTAATTAGTTAAATAAAATCATCTGAAGTCTGGTGGGGAAAAAATACAAGACACATTTTGTTCATAGGTCAGATTTATAAAACAAATGAATTATTAAAGTTAGCAATTGGATTATTTCCAGTCATGATTCCAGATTTCAGAACTAGTAGAGTTTATCCTTTTCTATCTTAGACATATTCCTGACTTTAGTTAGAAAGTGATGAAGGGTTTATAAAGTAATCTCCCTTTCTAGTTCAAAAGAACTGGTCACTGAACTGAAAGAGCTAGTTATTGAATTCACGGAACAAAATAAAATCAAGGATATAGTCTCTCAGAGTTAGATAGAAAAGCTGCTGTCAAATTTCACTTAATGCTCAAAGAAAAACTGGTTCCAACCTGTTAACCAGCAAATTTCAACAGGTCACAAATGTTCACAGAAAGTTAAATCCTATGTTGCTTAAACTGGCAAGGGACAAGACACATTTAATCAGGCTAGATTTTTCATTATGGCTACACTTTAAATTTATTTTAAACTTACTTGTAAACAAGGCTTTCTTCCCCCCCCCCATTCTATTTCTAATCCAATTTAAATTAATGTTTCGATCTATCCAGTTCTAGATACCTACCCCTTATGCACATTCAAGAAAATATTGCAAGATCTCAAAGCAGACACACCAAAGTTGCTGGACATTCCACCCTACAATAGGTTTTGTTCAATCTTGACTTTAATGAGCCTTAAAGACTTATATCCCCAACAGGGGGTATAAAGTACGCTCTCCTGACCTTATCCTGGATAAAGTTCGCTCCCATATCACCACGGTGGCAGGACGCTTACACAACAAAACGAAAGTGCAATGTAGTAGAGGTGTCCATACCTCATTAAATAGCGGAGCAGTGAAAACACAACAGTGCAGCTTTATCACACCCTGGGTACCCACAGAAGTATCAGATTCATGGAGAGTTTGCTGCTGTTTTATCTTAGAAATCTCATTTTAAAACTTCTGTGGCCAACAGAAAGTCTTCAGGCTCTGGTGACCTGCGTGATTCTTCCGCCCATGACTTTTCCTTGGAAAGGTCTTCAAAAGGCACACAAGCCAAAGAGCTGAATTTCTTCTTGTCCACCTGCTACAGCCCAGCTATCTGCACGTGAGCAACTGCTGCTGCAGACACAGGATGGCCCCTCTTTCCTGCCTACCTTCTATCCTCCCCTTCGCTGGCAACAACAGAGACCACCTGGCTCTCGAGATCATATAGCAGAAGCTGTCCTGATCTACCTGCAGCAGCTGCCACCCGCTTTCCTGCCCTCCTTTTTTCACACGTCCCCGCATCAGCTCAGCTCTCCGGGCTGGCACAAGAGGGTGCATCTCGCTGTCACCATTACTGAAAAGTAGAAAGAGTTAATAATTGCACAGGGGATATGAGGAGCGCACAGTTTCGGCTTTGGGAAGTTTCAAGGTCCAGAAGAGTCTCGCACAGCGAGGTGGAACCACTTTGTAATCCAGGCCTCTGCTCGCTAAAAGTACAAAACAAACAATGGATTGCGTGCTTTTGTGTACACATTAGAATAAAAGGAGGCAGAGATGGTCACAAAGATACGGCTGCATCAATGACTATAGAAGCTTTCAGTGCAAATTTAGGATTGCCGGGAGAACATGCCAGAGGCTTGCAAAGCACAGCGCACAAGCAGCCAAGGTAGCTTTGTTATGATGAGAGAAAGGATAACAGCACTGTAACAGAGAAACTTGAACTGGTTTAACTGGGTCCTTCTCCTTATAAAATAGTTATGAAAAGAAATGTGAGATTATAGAACCACCTGAAACTGGAGTGCTAATAAAACACAGGAAACCATTGATCTCAGTGAGAGCCATTTGCTGAACGCGTAGAGAGCACTGAATCTGTAGCCTTAAAGTATTTTATCATTTCTTATCAATTTATTTTTAAAAACATGTAAAGTTTCTTATGGAAGAAGTCAAACACAACAATTAGAAAAAGCCCAGGTTCAAATGATTCTACAATGATCACAGGTTCACTGATATTCTAAAGACAGAAAATACCGATGCTTTTTCTGAATAAACACCAGAGTCACTATTTTAAAAAGCTTTTCACAACCTGCCAGAATAACTTAGACAATATCAAGCCATCTCAGAAAACAAGGGAAATGTAAGGAGCTCAGAGAAGTCGGAAGCACATAAACATTTTTTCACATGAATGACTTTGCAACTTGAGGTTATTCTGAACTTCAGCATCTCTAACAGACTAGCCAGTAGCACAGAAAGCCAAAAAGCAAAACAAGAATACAAAAGGAGGGATGGAATTTACTTAACAAGGTCTACAATAGATCCCGGCGCATCTCAGCCTTGAAAAAGAATTGAAAAGACACTTACCGCAGGATTTTGTAAATATGGGTTGATGTTCACATACCACGCAGTGTTACATGTGGTTGCAAAAATTCACTCTTGTCTCATGAGATCATATGTATACACCCTAAATTATAAATTTATGCAAGTGTTTGCCAGAACCAGTCAGACATTTTCCTTTATTTCCACAGCTGCTGAAAAGTATTATCACATCCATATTCTATTATGTCCCAATTTTCCTGGCTTTTGAAATGATCCATGCTTCCACTTTAAAGCTTGAGCTGGAATGGATGTTTAACTCATTTTACAAAGAGTTCAGTTATACATCTCCCTTTATGAAAAATTAAAATGCTTTAGCTAAGAAGCAGTGTCTTTTTACCCCAAGAAGCTCCTCCAACAGCACTTAAGTAAGTAATACGAAAGAAAAACAGGGAAAGGAACCAAAGTGTTTTGTAACTAACAGAGAAGAGGGGTTTGGTTTGTTTTCGTAAGGCTCAAACAGAAGAAGTTTTATGACTTAAGTAAAATGACTGCAAAAGGGGTTTGGAGAAGGAAGGTTTCCATTAAAGAGATCTGAACTGGTTCCACAGTAATTTGAGCTCCACATGAGATCACTTTTTGCCACGCCACAATCAGCAATGGACTTCAGCAGCAAAGCAAAAATTTGCAGCTAAACAACAATTTCACAAAACACAGGAGGGAACTGATGACAGATGAGACAGCAAGAGGCAAAACAGAGGCCACCTCTGAAACAATCGCCAGCGCGATATTACAGCCTGCATGAGAGAGCATCTCCCACAGCTTTAAAGCTGCAAATGTAAACAACACTTAAAAGAAGTTTAAGTTGAGTGGTGAACCAGAAAATGAAAAAATGGACTGGAATAAAGCAATGGATTTTCCTGTGCCCCCCAAGGAGCAGCTCTGGGAAGTCCCTGCTCTCTGTGCTGCCAGTGCCTGCTCCCAGTTAATGGCTGCCAGGGCTCTCTGTGTCTGCAGAGTGGGAGTTAAAGATGATGTTTTCTTACCCCCTTCTGCTGGCTATCACCAAAGGCTGCCAACAGTTGCTGCAAACACCCCTCTGGGACATGGAGAAAGCCGTAAAGCAGCTCAAGACACTCGACGTGCAGTATGCCTCAGCTGCTTTAGGGGTCTGAGAGGGCAAGGGTGACCTGAGCGTAATCCACCTGTTCCTGCAGCAGGTAACGCGGGGCCCCGTAGAGAAGGTCGCTACAACCGCATGACATCGCACAGAAAGACGACTTGGGGAGAGGCAGAGCGCCCTGGCTCACACTACGCCTGCGGCCAAAGGCAGGCCTGCATCCACAAAACCTAGATGCGTGAGAGTCTTGATTCACATTTAGTTTCAGAACCATGCTTAAAATGCGGTGTGGATGCTGCCATCACACTCTGCCCTTGTGCAGTATGGGATTGTGCCTGGTTACCTCTGTTAGTAGGTGACACACAGCTCGCGTTTCAAGTTTTTGGCCATCGTGACTCCAGCTCCAGCACTCAGTGCTCTAGAAAGACGCAGTCCTGAGCCGTCTGAATCAGGGCCTCACTTTTGTACCACGCAGTCTTCCTCACGGGGAACAGAAAATGCCATTTCCTCTCAGGCGATATGGGCAGGACCTAAATGCAAGTCTCCCTTTCACAGCTTACACAAGTCTGTGGACCTCTCTGCCTAAGCTCAGTATTAGGATCTGCAGTTAAACAATTTGAGCTTGAAGCTTAAAGACAAAAAATGGGAGATTCAGTAACAAGAAACAAGCAAAGGCAATAGGAGTTCTTATTTCCCCTCTTCATTAATTCAACGGACAGGCACCTCATAGACAGTGTTGACACTGATTCATTATCGTCTAGAGCCTTGGACAGACCTTCCAGTCTCCAGCAAAAAGTTCAGAACTACAGAAGAACTTGTGCAAATTTGGAATAGGGACAGTCTTCCCTGCTGGGGCAGATGAGCTGCTGCCTGCTTTGGCTACAGGCAGCCTAGCTGTCCAAATTCAGCTCTGACAGTTTAAATCCTGACTTGCTGGGCTTGAGTAGCATCTGGAAAGAGAACGTGTATCAACGATGACTAGGTTAATGGTATAGGATACGGAGGAAGTACAAGGTACAAAGTTTGCTAAACAGAAATTTTCCTCTCCAAGAAATTGCGCAGATGGCATCCCATATATTATAACAACTCAGGACAACTTTCTGCAGCCCTTACGAGTGAAGTCAACAGGAGTCTTACAGTGTTTCATACTTTACATATATAAAGGTGGTTTTAAATATGGATCAGCCTGATAAAGATGACTCCTCAGAACCTCGATGCAAATGCCAGGATCCATACGACCTGAAAAACCAAGATTTCTTTGCATATAGGTACTTGCAAACCAATTTTTCTTCAGCCTCCCTGTGGGATGTTAATGTAAATCAGTATTTCTGAAAACAGGTAATAATGGCTTAGGAGAGTCTCTCTAGTTTTGTTTATTACATAGGCAAGAGGCCAGACAAAGCATTTAGTTAACTAAAGTTTTATTGAAAGTGGTATGTTTCTGACCTCCTCCTTTCTTCTCCGGTAGAATGTTGCCCTTAGCCTTCTTTTTATGTACCAATAAAAACAATTAAGAAAAATTATCTACGTAACTCCCTGAAAGATGCCAATAAAAAAGCTACTTTAAAAAAGAAAAGAAACTGAATTCATCATTCAGCATAATTATCCCCACAGAAAGACTAACATGCAGGAAAAATGGGAAAGAACCTTGTCTAGGGTGCTCAGGGGAAAAGGCTGTATTAAAAAGGTAAACTTAGAATAAAAGAGCAAGAGGCAGGAACTAGGAAAAAAATAAATCCTTATATTCTCCAAGTTGGCCAAATGTATCAACCCTTGTTATATTTGTTTGCAGTGTATTACTCATTAGGCATGTTTGTGCACTGGGAAGAATACCAGATAAAAAATGTGTTTACTGTTCAACAGAGATAATACGGTTAGAACACAAGCTCTGGTCTGCAGCAGCTTTCCTTAATAAGTATTTCCTATTTAAGCAAAGATTGATCCTACTTGATATGACAGGCCAATGATCCAAAGAAATTGCTTTCCGGTGCTATCCTTGCCTGCAGTTTTTTAAGAAACTTCAAATGTACACGCACTGTGAGCTTACTGAGTTTCATGCCAGTGTGCCTAAATTTCCAGTGCATGTAAATTCAAGATTTATTTTCCTGTGATACAGCTCAGCTGCATGTTTAATTCAGTGCTTAGTCTTTCAGCCCAAAGATCTGAAGTAAGTTTACAAACATGTAACAATTTGAAATAACAAGAGAGTTTCCCATACGTTCTAATTTTCCAGACTGCTACGCACATGTCATTGCGTTACGGGAATAGCTCACTCAGTTACAAAAAGCTTCTAGAAGGAAGCACTAAATGAGCATTTTATATTCATAATTGTAACAGAATGAGGGGCAGAAATATGTACTTTTTCTCCGCCCTCAGCTTCACAAAGTTTTCATGTGGCTTACTGTTCAGAAAGCTAGCGAGATTGAAAGCGGAACTAGTATTCCCCATCTCAGCTACCCACTAAATGACAGTTAAATAGCACTGAAGGAAATTAGTGTGGTTTGCTTGCACAAGAGGCTTTTTTTTAAAGTTAGCAACCATGTTGTAAAGCATTTAGAAACAATGGAGAAAGAACCTATACCGCTATTCTGATGCAAACATTTTAGTTAAACCAGCATGACTCTAGCAAAACCAGGCTGCAAGAGCCACGTTAAGGAATTCTCTTGGCGCAAAAGTAAGCAGCAAAGACACAACCAGAAAGAGAGACCATTTGATAACCAAGAAGCATATATATGACCATGCTGGATCTCCTATTTAAGATAACTGACTTTCTCAGACTGTTTATACAATAAATTCAGTGTACACACATACGACTCAAGTTGTGGCTGGTTTCAGCCAACTTTTCAGGGGGTTTGAAGCCTCTACGATATGAAGTTCTCCAACATTTCATGTAAACTGGTGGCTGAGTAAAGAAAGACTCCAGCCAGGAGTAAATGATTTCAAGGCTGTTAGATAACAGCTGTAACAGTCCTTGGAAGTAGGTTTAAAAAAATAAGTAAGTAAAAATAATAAAACCTAGGAATTTGGGTCAATGAGAAGCTAAGTGTCAAGGAAACAAAGTCAAGGTTTCTGGTAGGCAAGACTGGCGAATTCCCCACTTTGGCTACATGTGAACCGGATGACAACAGGTATTTAGTTATGCGGCACAGAAGAGCTCAAGCTTGTGATGCTGGAGCGAAAGTCATGCAAGCTTCTCTCGCGCAGCTCAGCTAGACACTTTACAGCTTCAGAGAAAATACATATGGTGCAAACATATTCCACAAAGACTTTTTTTTTCAATTCTCTTACACGTTGTTTTATTTCCAGTCTAGTAGCATAATGTAGTAGCATAATCTGATCTATCTTCTTCATCAACCCAGAGACTGGGTCAAAATTTAATCAAACATCATGATGAAGAAAAGATCAGCTCTAATTTACCTGCCTGCCTTCCACCTGAAATTAGGTGTCTTGTATGAGACCTGTGACTTCTCTGGCACATTAAAAAAAATAAAAAAATCCAGCTTTAAAGGATAAAGGCCTCTTTTATTAAGGAAACACACCATCGTTATAAAGGATGTCATTCAAAATCTTCTAACATCCTCTCTGCTCTTACTTAATAATACCTCAATTAACTTTATTCAGATTTTTGCCAGAACCGCTTTTGGTCACTTTACAAACTTGCTGTGGTTTACTCTCTACATAATTGGCACCTTTACTCGGAAGCATTTCACTCTTATCCTTAACCCCCCCCCCCCCCCCCNACACACACACACTTCAACGAATTATCTTATACTGGATAATGCAACAAGGCCTCACTCTGCTGCAAAGAAAAACCCAGCTTAATCCCAGGCCAGCTGCTCACTTGAGGACAAGTTCAGATCACTAGAAGATTTTCCCAGTTACTGTCTACTTCACTTTTTGCCCCCTTGCTTATTGTGTTCATGCCTAGAGTAGAACCAGGCACAAACCTATCCGCAGTCCAAGCACCATTATTTGACGCTGGAAAATATATACAAGCTTGTAGCAGATCACGGAGCTTCACCCTGCTTTGTGCCCTGCCTATCAAAAGCGACACGTGGAGTCCAGAATGGGGCTGGGAGGAGACAAGCATGGTGCCACCACGAGCAGCAGCTGCAAGGCAGATTTTTGCTCGCTTTTATTGAGTGCACACACATCTGTGCACCTTAGCTGGATTTCAGCCCAAGGCCTTTAACGTCTGACGTTAGGATTTAAGCTTCAAAACAGCTGGCTCTGGATAAAAAGTTTGATATTCTTAACAAAAAAAAAAAAAAATTACTCCAGGGAAGTGGGGAGAGGAATTGTGCAGTTAAATTAAAACCTCTCCATAAAAGAGGCTTATAAGATGCGTGCATCAAAAAAAAACAACTCAGGGTACAGACTGAATTGTTCGAGGGTTGAGAGGAAGACAGCAGAAAAATCTGATCATTTGAACCGACTACACTGGCCTTGAGCAGGAGGTTGATACTTCTGCCCCAGTGCCAAACTGATGTAAACTTCAAGCCCTAGATTCAGTCATAAATCCCAAGTAAAGATAAAGAAAGCACTTCTCTGACACACTCTTCTACTCCCCTTCCTTTAAGGGCTTCAAACTAATCCTATTTGCATCTAATCTGGACTTTAAATGTCCCAAACTTTAATAATTTCAGGTTTTAAAGTTCCATTCATCCACTCTTTATCAACAATTGTTTTACAGAGATATTTTTAAATTGCTTTAAAGAGCACCATGCATTCACTGTAGGACCTCTGGATTCTCTGGTGAGCACTATCACTTATTTACTTTAGGTTTTCCCTTAGTCAAGAGATGGTTAATCCACGTTCAGATGAAGCAGAAGCACCAGAGAGCACAAGACAGTTAAGGCAAAGGAATCTGATTCAAACAGCAGCCAGGACTGAAGATATTTCGCAGCCCAGGAAACTAAGAAAAAGTTGTTTTGCCTTTTAACCAAGTATGTTTAGAAACACGAAATGGTCATTAAGAAAGTCTGAAATTGCTTAAATTTATATAAAAGTGCCACTAAAAACTCCCTGTCTCTCCATTTTCATCAGTGATGCAAACTCACTGACTAAAAACACTAGGTACTGCAATGAAGTAAACACTTTCCAAATGCTTCTCCAGAAAAAGAAAAAAAAAATCCCAAACTCTGTTACAGGACCACAGTCTTCTCACAAAGGTCACAAATAGTCCTATGATTCATTCCAATTAAACATGAAAATACAGTGTACCATTGGAACTACCTTAGAACCCCAAGTCATTTGAAAACTAGCATTGGCACCATTCCAAAATATTTACATTTAAAAAAAACAAACCAGTAAGGGTCATGGCCCTTCAATGATCCAAAGAGCTTTTCAAAAGCATAAAGAGATGTTTATCATATGCTCAGTCCAATTCTAATGAAAATTAATATTTGACCAGAACAGAGGGAAAAATGCAATTTAATGAAGTATTCTTCATTTCCTATCCTAAACTGCTGTATCTGACATCCCATACAAAGATGTCAATCAGTTGTCTCTGAGTCAGCTATATTTCCACATTTAATGCAGCTGGTTTGGGTGACTCACACAAATAATCTGTCTGGAAGAGAAGTAAAAGAAATCTCTAGCATGATTTTGTTTTCAAGACAAAGTGGAATTTGCCTGGTGCTCCTTCTTTGAACTTCAATTATCGGCAAGTTTAATTTAAATTCCATTTGGGTTTTAGGATTTTTCTCAGCACCAATAAACTCCATAGATGCAAAGTAAGAGGCACAGAACTGGCAAGTAAGGAAGAGAGCATCGTCTAACCAGATCCTGTTTTTAGCAAGAAATAGCTCTTTAGGTTGCATACTTGCTTAAAGACCTTGATAGGAAGATGATTTCTATGTTGGGGTAACACGTTTATGTTTGAAATATACAGCTTTACATGTTTAGGTTATCTTTTCATTGTGCTCCCTTTTCAAATGTTTCAACCTGTTTGTTTTTATTGGTTCAAAGTCCTGAGTTCAAATTCTGTCCTCGCTACTAACTGCTTATAGCTGAAGGCACATCAATTCAGCCTTTGTTTCCCAATCAGTAAAATAAGGACAATAATAAACATTTATCTACTTCAAACAGACACTGAAAGAATTTGTTTGCCCTGTTAGTTTGTTTTTTAAATACACAATGGCTCTATAAGACTCTAAGCAGCAAGTACCTAGGTTAACTTCATTAACTGAAGTGATTATAATTTGGTAAATTGTTTGCTAAGCTTTCATATCCTTTCCTTTCTAAAGGATACCATGTCTTACAATACACCTCTGCGCCTCCCATTTGAGCAAACCATGATATTTTATGTTGGGTTTGTGGCATTTAACTATGGAGGTTAAAAAATTACACATTGATTACCAAGGCATTTAATCTTAAGAATCTGAATGGTCGTATTTTAGAGCACAGAACTCTTTCCAGTCCCCTTCCTGCAGGGAAATGCCCACCAGGAATGGCAGCAGAAGCTCCTCATTTCATTGCTTTTACAGTAATGAGTGATCTCTGACACACAATGTTTTGTTGACTAGTGCACGTAATCTGGTACTTTCTAAATCGAATCTTTGCTGGACTTCATGGCACTCTTTAAACATCTGCATTTAGAAAGTAAATTAAGCACATCTGTGGCTGTTTTAGCAGCCAACTAATCAACTTCCTATTAGAAAGAAAGGAAAATATCCTTAAAGTGCGACGCTGCAGATAGAGGTGAGTCTTAAGTCTTGTGAATCATCAAACTGATTAGGAAATCAACTGAGGCTTCTTCATCACTAGAGATAATGAAATGAATAAATGAACTGACCACTGTGACTCAAACTTCTTTTTTAATACTTTATTCTACTAGTCTTGGTGTTACCTGCAATAAAGAAATTAAAATCCAATAATAAAAAGGAAGGAAGGAGTTGGAAGAATCCCCTAGAACAGTCATTTAATGAAGCGCAGTTTATCAGTGCTTGTTACACCCCATTTGATGGGCTACTTATTAATTCAATTTCAGCCAATGTTTGGAAGGAAGAAGCTCCTCTGAAATCACACACTTCTCTACCTTAAAGCTTATTAGTAAATCCTTGCCTTTCGGGGCACAGAACAATTCCTTACAAATGCAGCCCTCCCCCTGTAGGCTACTAGATGATGGCAGTCAAAAGAATTAAACATTAAAGCAAAGCCTTCCCTTGATGCAGAGAAACACTGAAAAGTGACACAAACCAGCATTACTGACCAGACAGACTATCAATCTCTCACTGAGCACCTAGAACTGGCCCCCATTTTAGAAGAATCTTAAAAAATTTCACTATAAAAATGACACCAGTTACAGAGGTTTTCTAGTGAAAAGCACTGGTCTAGGGGTTTTTTTTAAGCCCAGTTTTCTTAGAAAATGAGACTTAGGGTATCTGCCTGTGCTCCTCCTCCCTGCAGTAAATTTTTAAGAGAAGCTAGCAAATGGATTACATTAATTAAAGGACCATGTCATCTTGGATCTGTATATCCTATTTGTTGCCTGGAAGCAGATAACAAGGTAGAGGAGATGTCTTTTTTAGTGCTTCTACAGAGAAAATGTAAATCTTAACTAGCTGGAATGTATATAGGCCCCTATAAGGCAGCTGAATGAGTAAAAACTTATCCTGTAAGGCATTAAATATGAGTGATAAGGTACCTTTATACATAAAACTACATCCACACTGGAGTTTCAGAAGAATCTGACTTTCCAACAAAGAGTTGCATTCAGTGCAAAACTGTAGATCTCAGATGCAGGAAACCTTTTTATTCTGGATTTGCAAAAACAGGCTGAACTAATGTCACAAAAAGTAAGATGCTTCACCTTTTTGCATCTCTAATGTCCATTCACTCACTGTCCCTTCCCTATTTAAACTGTAAATTCTTTGGGGCAGAGACTGTCTGTTTAGGAGTGGCTGGACAAGAGCGGTTCAGCAGGAAGGGTCCTCAGGCCACTGGAAAACAAAACAATAGCTGGCCAACTTATTTTCTAACTCGGGGTACTAACTTGGCATTACATCCTCAAGCAAAGAAATTTCTTTGATTCTGCTTACCAACTACACTGCAAAAAAACAAACAAAAAAGTCACTGAACATTCAGTAAATACCTGCTTTTATAAAGGGAACTTTGAAGGTATGTCACTTCTGGTGGATAGCACAGCCAGCTGATGCCTCCAGCCTTGCCCTCTTTTCACTCAGTTTCATCAGTCACTAACTAATGAGAAAGCAAGACAGGCACAAGAATTCAGCCTTGAGCTTCCCCCAAAAGAGAGCTCTGGTACAACAGCATCTCTAACTTCTGCTTCGCCGTGTAATACTCCTTTTAAAATAAATTGTCCACATCAGGCTGATTGACATGGATATTCAAGAACTACAGTCTTCATAACAAGTTTTAGGGCTGAATTTTTAGTTGCTGGAATTTCAGATAAATATTTTTGTTAATCTTTTCAATGGGATGCAGCATTAGCCCCAGAGATGCACACTTTCTATTTCTCAGAGAGATGAAATGTCTTTAATTCTAAAGCTAGTTTTTAGAAGTTATTTTCTAAAGAAGGAAAAATATGTTTGCATAAGAAGTTTATGACTTGTTTAGTCAGGAGAGCACAGGCAGAGGTAGCCACATGCACTCTTCCTTGAAGGGCACTCAGCAGCTCAACTATAGCAGAAAATCTGAAGGACGTCAGCAGCAGCAATGCAGTGGGACACTCAGCAAGGCATCTTTTTCTTTGCAAGTGTCATCAGGGAAACTGAGGTAGAAGACATACTGAAACAGTATGTCAGCTGAAACAGCACAGGTGCTCAGCAACTCATCCTGCCAGTAAAAAGAAAATTCCTCTTGGCCCCAACTAAACTCCTTGTTCTCCAGAGGTACTGAACAATAAAGCTTCTCCCCTACAGTCGTACCAACATGCAAAGTGACACAAGAACATCCATTTTGATCCTCATCCTTAAGCGCTCTGTTCAGCAAGAGGTGCACTTCACCCATCTGACAGCACAAACTCCAACTCCTCTGAAATCTTTCCAACTTGTTTGGAAGCATCCAGCATAGGCATTGGATTTATGCACACAAGAACAGTCTTGACCCACTTCTTGTCACATCATCTTGCATACCCAGAGCTGTTAACTCCGTTTTATTATTCGCACTAGAACAAAGGACTGTGTATATACGGGAGGTCTCATGAATGCCCATTCACTGTACATGCAAGGAGAGAAAAGAATCATTCTGTTATTTCCCATCATCATCCCCCTCTCACCAACCCACCGAAAGACCCACAAAATGCCATTGCTATAGAAATACCTTTGACTGGCAGTGGCTCGTTGGCTCCAGTTCAGAGCAGATGCCACTGGACTCTGCGAGTCAGCTAGCACCAGTTGGCACAAACACGGTGAACTGAATGTCCTTCTGAGACAGACAGGAGAACCCTTAATAATCAAATAAGCAAAAGTAACTTAATGCAGGTTTCCCTTTACACTATACCAAATAGTCTCAAGACTCAGTTTCCCCTCTATAAAGTATACTATACTGCAAAGATGAGGGACCACTTCTACCAAAAAGTCAAATATGAGGACATCTTCTCCTTCAGAAGAATTTGTGGATTTTAGCTTTCTAACTTACAGGAAAGGCAACTTTAATTCTTGGGAAGAGGATAAAACTGAGACCGATCCCACCAAAACAAGCAGCAAGCTTGCTGGCCATAACATTAAACCTCTCCTTATAACAAGGATACGTTTCATGCTTGATCATTCTAAGGATAGCTCTCTAGCGCAACTGGTACAGAGGGGCAGTAAATGTAACAGCCTAAAATATGCCAGAGGACAGAACAGAGGATTTCGGATTTCTTGTGCAAACAAGTGTATTGCCTGAAATCTCAGCATAAATGTAAAATAATGAAAGAAACACACCTCATCTGAATAGAAGGAATTTGTTCCTCTGTCCCTAACTGACTCCATTATTTCTCTCTTTGAAGAAGAGCATGTATTTACATAAAAGACAGTCTTCTGGCTTCGTGTTGCCAGAGAAATTTAATAAATGTAAGTAAATCCAGGAGCTATTACACAGAATAAATAAGGCAAAGGGTATTGCATTTGTACTCCCTGCTCTCATCATAAAACTAGGCTTCTTGTCCCATCTGTGCAAACCTGATTACCTGTGCAGCCTCGATTACCTCCAGGCTGAACAGTTCCATATTCAAATGCAAGTTGCACCAAGCCACTATGAACCCTGCCCTGCCAACTATAGAGTCAGACTAAAAAATTAGAGTAACTGCTGATTTGAAGTGTTATTTAAAAATATAATGGGGCCAGTGGACAGATGATTGCACACAAATGCCCCAAAGTCTTTGCGGCTTATTCATTTACAGATACTACTTGGAACCACTGCTCCCTTACCTGTGACTTTCCTGCCTTTCAAACTCCACAAAGCTTTATAGTGTAGTCCTAAATACAAGAAGTAAGCCGCCAGCTCGAAACATGTTTTGAAAGTAACACTTAAGATTACGACAGACTTTGCAATTGAAACAGTCAACTACCAACCTCAGTGTTGTAACTATGAATGTTACTTCAGACTTCAGTATTTTCAGCATCATGAAACACAGAGGTAGCAGGTACCCTCCAGCAAGTAAGTTTTCAGGTTACATGGAAAGAGGAAGAAATGGTTCTGCTTGACCACATCCTTCCTTTTCTCACAGATGTCAAGACTCCCTGTTCATATATTCCCCAGATGATTTCTGCCACAAGAGAACTACCACACTTAACTCCCCACTGCTGTGCAACACACACGGCTCTTCACACCAACACACTGAAGTGGAACAGCAGCTGGGTGAAAACAGCAGCTACATAAGCAACTGTGCATGACAAAAGTAAACGTAGTTCCCCTACCTGTTTTAGAAAATATCTTTAAAAGGAAAAGAGCCTGGTCTCTCAGAGTGGGGATCTACAGTCACATCATCTGACCTAACCGGAGGGGGCGCAGCGAGGCAGTTCTGCTCTTGCCCCAACCCTGCTGGCTGTGCAAAGCCTTCGCTTCCCTTGTGCTGGCACCTGCCTACACGCAACTGTACAACAGGCCAGATGAAGGACCTCCCCAAAGATCCAGCCAGAGACCAATCTGGAAACACAGCACCAATCTATTTAAAGGCAGGGGTAGTAAGGCGAAGAAAAATGCACCCTATTCTTTTCTTCTCTCTCCTATGTATGCTGGTGTCTTTGTTTAAGCACTTTCCACTGCAAAAAACTTGTGGTTTTTTTTTATAGTCTTAACAAAGACTGACATAAAGCGTTTGTTGTTGATGGAAGAAGTCGCCCACTAACTGCACGGAACCAGGTAACCAAACTGTTTTTCATACCCCGCTGTACAGTCAGTTTGGATCGTGCCTTGCCTCTTCACTCCACGTGGCTTGTGCAGGGGAAAGTCCACTCCTTTCAGCACTAGCCAAGAGGTTGGGGGACATGAGTTCGAGTTCTTGCACCACTACACCTTTCCCGTGTAATCATGGACAAGTTCATTTAAAGTACTTTTTTGTGCCTCAATTTTCTCACCTTCAAAAGGAATGTGGCAGTGAGAAGACACAGCACCTTGACACTTCAGCATGATTTTGGAAGCATTAATGTAACAAACACACACAAGATGAGTCTGACAATTCACAACACAGGGAGAAAGGAAGTATCATTGAGAAATGTAGTTCTAGCCAAAGAGTTTTTCTTTCTATTACAAAAAGCTTTTCCTATCAAATTTACACCTTTATGTTCAGGGTAGAATGGGATCAGTTCCCCTTTCACAGCTGAACCTTCTGCTGGCTTATATTAAACTCCAACTTACATGTTCTTCAAGTAAAGAGAGAAGAGTTGCAGGCTCTTTGCAATTTCACGTTAAGTTGCAAACCATACTTCCACTGATACTCAAGCACATGTCAAGTCTGGCCAGACCAGAATAAACTTTAAACTAGTTACTGATTTTAAGAAGCATTAAGCACTTTTTTTTCCCTCAAAGTTAGATGGTGAGTGGATTTTGCTCATTGATGCTTTCTTTTCCCAAAAATGCCAGAACAGTATCAGCTGGGAATTGCATATGACATGTTCTTTTTGCATACTTATGAGATCAAAATAGGTTGATCCAAAGCTGTACAGTGTACAAATGTCAGAAACAAAAAGGGCTCAGTAAAGATTCTGTAAAGCTGAGCACTGAAACTTGCTCTGTTTAAAACTGCCACAGTGTCAGAAGAGCCTAAGGGCTGGCCACATGTATTTCATTTTGCTAACTGGATACAAAGATAACACAGTTCTATTCAGTAAGATCATTTTTGAAACTTTGATGGAGCCAAATAAGTTCTATTAAAGCCAATTAATAGTTAAACAATTTCACTCTTCCTCCCACAGCTTGTAAAAAAGAATGTTTGCTTTTATCTTTACCAGTTTTTCTTCTGCTCCACTTTTTTTTAGATGTTTCTTCCTTCTTCACTGACATGATGAAGGGGCACACTCCAAAACATTTCTGTTTCTCAACATCATGAGTGTGGCACTATGTAAAAATTCAGTGAATTTCTCCACGCCCACCCCGATCTACTCCATCTATCTCAAGCCTGGCTGTTGCACTATGCGACTCTGTCAAACAACCTGCCACTTCAGCAAACGCACTGAGCGCGGTTACCACCCAAAGGAGCTTGTAAAGAGGCGTGAGCACGTGCGAGGAAGGAAAGACCTCAGAACTGCACCTGCCGCACAGTTCTTCACTTACCTACTGCTGGACTGTTACCGTGGGACAGTTCAATACAGCTAATCTCAAAACTTTAAATGGCCCAGGCGAGTTCAGAGAAACTTCTTCTTAACTTTGAAGAGAGAAAAAAGATGCCAAGACTGAAAAAGAAGCAAGATCGTAAATTAAGGGACATAAGAACTGAAACAGAGAGGAGAAAGTAAGTGCAGAGAGTATTTAGATGATCTGATCAGACGACTCTCCCACCGCTACGCCCTACTTTCAGGCCTACCAGCACAACGTTTTAATTAACAATACTAAAGTGCCGGAGATAAAATAGCAACGTTATTCTTAAATATTGTGGACTCTGAAATAC
Source organism: Apteryx rowi (assembly GCF_003343035.1). Taxonomy (NCBI): domain Eukaryota; kingdom Metazoa; phylum Chordata; class Aves; order Apterygiformes; family Apterygidae; genus Apteryx; species Apteryx rowi. The sequence goes on from NW_020451204.1 coordinate 7,017,320, forward strand.
ACTAGCGACACTTCACCTGCCAAAGTCATCCCTGGCGAAACTCCACTGACATCAGGGGAACTACACCAAGCATGAAATCGGCCCATGGTTGCTTTAAGACAATAAAGGTTTTGTGTTAGAAGATACAGGACATTCACGGTTGTTTTTAATAAAGCCTAGCAAACAATTGTTTATTGTTACTGAGCAAATATCACTGACAGTAAGCAAGCAGCTATCACATTCGTAGTACATGCTGTCTGTCCATATATTGCTAGGAAAACAACCACCAATAAAGAAAGAGATTTTCAGTGTCCTGTTCCTATCAAGAGCAGATTAAAGACAGTTTAACTGCATCTCAAATCGCCTGCAAGATCCACAAGCAAATGGTCCCATTTTAACAATGTTCTTCCATGCTGCTACTTCTCTGCCAAGTCAATGAAAGTTCAATATCCCAGTTGGTGCTACGGGATTTGGTGCAAAAACGTATATCCCAGTGCAGAACAGCACTGCTGCCAGAAAGTTATGCAACAGTACTCCCACCACAAACTACACGCGGCAACCATATTATGCTCGCTCAGAAGTACTTTTTCCTCATTTTGTTGCCTGTGTTTGCCTGCAAATTCTCAATGAAAACTGAAAGTTCGCACGTTCCTGTTGCACTCTCGAGTTTGCTACAAGCACGCGCCGAATTTACCCGATCAGACTCCGCGCTGACGCCAGCCAAGGCCGTGTACAGCATTCACACAGTACTGACATATGCCAGAGCTCATTCAGCTGCAATAAATAAGTAAGTGGAAGCAGCAAGCAAGTATTTAAGTTACACAGACCTTCTGCGTTGCAGCCCCAGCCCTAGCGAACACCCAGATTTTCCCAATCCACGCAGTTATACCGGCCAGCGCATAGGAAAATCTGGACGTTTGAACTCTCGGGGCCGTCTGGGGAAACTTTGACAGGATGGCGGTTGCGGGAGCGGACGCCTGGAGAGACAGGGCCGGTCCCCGGGCCTCGCACCACGGCCAGTTCCTACTTCTTCACTAAAGTCTCGTCAGGAAACATCCACCCTCCGCGCTCCTCCGCGCATCGGACGCTCGGCTGCGGCCGCCGCTCCGAATTCACGTTTCACGGGACGGAAAACACAGGGAATAATTCCGCGGTGCCAAAGTAACGCGTTTTCCCCTTTCACCTCCCGTTTCGCCCCGAGGCCGGGCCGCGGCGGGCACCGGGGAAAGGCCGCGACGGAGGCGCCGAGTCCCGCCCGCCCGCGCAGCGGAGACCCCCAAAACCGCCCCCGAACCGGGGAACAAAAGTTGCTGCGCGGACTGGCAAACAAAAACACCCCGCCGGCTCCGCCGCACTTGCGAGCCAAAAGCGGAGAGAGGGGGAAAAAAGAAAGGAAGAAAAAAAAACTTCCATTATCTGCAAAAAACCCCCCGTCCAGGCGCGGATTTAAGCGCCTGCCTGGCGGGAGCCGCCGAGCAGCCTCAGCTCCGGCCGCCGCGGGGTGCAGCCCGGCACGGCGCATCCTCGGTGCTTCCTCTCGCCGAGGGAAGGATCGGGGCTCCATTGTTGCGGTTTTCACCCTTTCCGCAAGGTAGAAACTGAAGGACCGGCCGCCAGCGCCCGGGTCCCCCCCCCCCGCCCAGCGCCGAGGCCGCGGGGTGCAGCGGGGGGGTGCAGCGGGGGGGACCCCCCGGCGGGGAGCCCCCTCGCCCGCCGCCGTCCCCCCCGCTCCTTTGTGTGCCGGGAGACCCGCGCGCGGCACCTACCTCGCGGGGGACGAGGGCAGGCGGCGCCCCGAGGCGAGGCGAGGCGGGAAGCAGCGAGGGCAGCAGGGAGGGCGGCAGCTGCCCGCTCGCTCGCTCGCTCGCCGTCTGCCTGACTGACTGACTGACTTGTGGCGCGGCCCCGCCGCACGCGCCGCGCCGGCCCCGGCTCCAGCTCCGGCTCCGGCTCCGCGAGGGAGCGGCGGGGCGGGGCGGGGGCGGGGCCGCCGCTGAGTCACCGCGCCGGCGGCCCGGCGCGGCCCGGCGCGGCGGTGCGCGACGGTGCGGAAAGCGGGGAGGAAGGGAGCCCCCCCCCCCCAACCCCCCCATGCCGGGGCGCCCGACCTCCTCCACCTGCAAAAGTGCCTCCTTCTTCTCTTTCTTCCTGTCAGAAATCTCACGCTTTCCCGTGTTTCTCTCTCTTTTCACCGCCCGCCCCCCCCGTCGTGGCTCCGCGCTGTCCCCTGCGGACGTCTCCACCGGCCACGAAACGCCCGCTGGGGGCCCCGCGCCGCAGCCGGGCCCGTCCGAGCGGGTTCGGCCCTCGGTCCGAAGTGGAGGCGCTGAGATGCCCCGAAACCTGTTTCGTAGCAAGGGAGCAACGACGGGGAAACGCGCGGCGGCTTTGGGAATGAGCCCCAAAAAGGCCTTTGGGGCATGAAATGTATGTTTATATGTTCCTGCACATACTTGGATTTAATCAGCTTCTTTTGTGTATTTATCCCAAGGATTATTCCGAGTTTCCTCGGAGCAGATGAGCTGTGTCACAGCGAAGTGACAGCGGCGTCTTTACGCATCTCCGGGATGGAAACACGCTGGACCCTTGGGCTTGGGGGGCTCAGCAGTGCGAGCATCCAGCATCGCTTCGCCTTGGGAGGTGGACCCGTCCCTCCAAAAACCCCAACCCCGAGGAGCCTCCGTGGGAGGCATGTTGGGTGCTCAGCAGGTGGTGCTATTTCCAGAGAATTACTGTTTTCTGTGGGGTGAGGCAGAAATCCTGGGCACTGGCATGTATTTAAGCCTGCCCAGGTCTTTCTGTGAGGCTGTGTTATCGCTAGGAAAAGGGGCAAGGACAAAATACCTGTGTGAAACCTAGCACATGGATGAAAGCCAAAGCGTGCGTGGCCACTCTCTGTTCTGGCTCAGTTTAAGTCAGTTGGGGATCACATTTACAGATGCCAAGCGCCAACAGATGCAATCAGAGCTATGCTGTGAACAAGCACAGTGCTATAAAATGCTACATGCGCCTCAAAAAGTAACTAGCAGCATCACAAGTTGGGCACCCACTTGCACGGTCAATGTGCGCAGTGGCAGCCTTGGTTACGGCCAGCCTCATTCCCCAGACGCACTTTCCTTCACAGGAGTGTTGCGAGATATATTTGTTCCTGTATGTGGAGCGCATGGATACTATGGAGAGAAAAACCTCATAAAAATTGATTATTTTTTATTAAATGCGGTAAAATGATGTGCCTAGATGAATGAGGAGTATAAATATTGAAGGGCTCCCTGGTCTGTGAGCAGCCCTCTGTCTGAAGCTTGCGGGGGGCCAACAGTGTATATGGTCAGAGAATTGTGAACAGCGAACAAAGAAAAGGAGCTGCAAGGCCAGCTGGAACACTGGCTTTCCCTATCTTTTGCATTCTTGACCTTACTGACCTCTCCATATCGTTTCTGTACATAACCATTTGTCTTCTAAAGAGACTTTAGAACTAATCAAGTTTTTTATCTCCATTGCATTAGACGCTGCGCACGCAGTTGTCCCTGCTCTGAAATCTGACACTCTACATCAGTGTTTCCCAACCCTTCCTGATCTTAGACAGCTTTTTTTTGCTGTGATATGTACTGTCTCCTCCAGCAGATACTGCATATCCACACCTTTAAATGGAATGTAACACTTTGCTGAAGTTACCTAAAATTTCTGGGTATCTTGCCATGGCTTGTCAAAGGAGCACAGGCATTTTTGATGGTGATAGCTGCTTTGTATCAGTGTTACGTTCAGTTACATGTGTAGTTATGTAGTATTGCTGACCATGCCAGGTGCAGATTTAACAAAGTCCCTCCCCACGCATACCATCAGCCTGTGCTGCATGAAATGACTGTAATGCCTTGCAACCCCCATGGTTGTATACGGAATTGAAAACTATTGCTGTACATAAGTGAGAAAGACAGAGAGAGGCAGAAAGTTCAAAGCACTCACCAAGAACGCATTTGAGGATCAGTGATGGCTGAGATCAATCCTGGTGTCTAACTTCCTTACTCAGTGGTCAAATGATAGCTCTGAGTCAAACCTCTCACAAGCAGTTTAAGGGACGGGGCTGTGGCATTTGGTTGCCAGTGGGCCTGTGCTGGCACAAGAGCTGCTATGTGTCCCAAATCTCTGGGTGGGGAGGAAGTGAGTGAGTAAGGGTTGCTACCCATGGGTCCAGCCCAGCTCCATCCCACAGTGAGGAAAGGGGGCACTTGAGGATTGTACTGTCTCCCCTCCATGGACCACTCAAATTCCTGGAGTTCCCCTTACTTCTTTTAGGCACGTAGTATGTGCCTTATGGCTCCTGACCATATGAAAATTATCGTACGTGGTTCATGTCATAAGGAAATTTGGCCACCGCTGCATTATACTCATGACAAGCCTTCTTCCGCCAGTGCTGTGGATGCTGAAATTCCAAAAAGCACTTGAGGAAGCCTCAAGGATCTTTCTAGATGAAAAGCACTGCATAAGATGTTATCATTTTATTTTCAATGAAAAGCAATATATTGGAATCCAAACTACGAATAAACTGGCTGCACTTTAGAACAGCTCTCAGACAGAATGATGTACTGGAGATACTTAACAAGATAAATCCTTTTTTTATTAACATTATAGCCAAAAGTATATAGTCATGCTATTGTCTAAGCATCATGGGATGTAAGTAGTTTGGCATTCTGATGTCTTATGAATCAGATCTTCATATTATCTATTTTAATTGCCTGTCGGCATTTATATTTCTTTTCAGTCAAACTTCAGAATTAAAAGCAAGATCATCCTTTAATTACTTGGGTTGTTGTCTTCGTGGGTGTAGGGATTGCATATTACTCTGTGTCTGGACCATATCCAGCCTTTGAGTGTTACCATAATATAACCTTAAATAATAACTTTTTTTGACAGAAACAAAGTGGAGTAGAGAGTCAGCTACTGCGGGATTCCCCTTGCTTAATTTTAGCTGTCTGAAAATAGATGTCTCGTCTAAGCAGGTCATGTAGGGTGGGGGGAGGTAGGTACCGTCAGAGGGAGATTCAGGCGTCCTACCTTAGGTGTCTGTATCAGAATTGGCTAAGTGCTTCTGCTGGTTATAAAAGGCAGTTTCTGACAAGCTTCAGCTAGATGCCTTCCTTAGAAATTCTTGAGCTATATGTAACTCCTTTTTCCAAACTGGCAAAATGCCTCCCCATTACCTGCTTGCCTTTGTAAACATGAGATGAGCACTGCCCAGATAGTATACCAGTGTTGTTATTCCAGATAACATGGAGAAGCACTGACTTGCACCATATGGGAATGTGTTTTTTTTTGTTCAAATATACCAATTAAAAATTTTTTTTTTAATTTTTAATTTAATAAATGTAAATAACCAGAATGTAGGTTGCTCTAAAGATTTTTCCATACCATAATTCTGCAGAGACATCAGGTAAGTATCTGAAGAAACATCTGCTATCCACGTAGAGGTGTAAATAAATATAGGAGCTGAACAATACGACATTTGAGTTTGCAGGATTTTCTTTACACAAAGCCAGGGGCATGAAAGGGATTTCCTCTAAGTTTTGCTGTGTATTAATAATGAAGATCAGGATGCCACCTTTGCTTCCTCTTCTGAGCATACAGTGAAAGGAAATAGTTCTGGATCAAATCACAAAGAGCAGTAGAAAAAACAGAATACACTCCACACCGGCACTCCAAAGTTTAGTTACCCAGTGTGCTGCATCTTTATGGAAGAAGGAGACAGATAAATCCCATATGTTAATAGCTGGCCCCCTGTGGCTGACCTTTGGCTCAAATATTCCATATTGTGATTAATGTTGCACAGTTGGATCCAAAATATGCTCATTCCACAGGCTGCAGAAAAAAAGAGGGATTCTGTTTACCTTCCAACAGCAGAATTTCATTTGATTGCTCTTTTAGAGACTGATTTTATCCCTGCCTATAGATTGCCCTTTGAAAAACTGCTCTGTACTTCCTGAACTAGGACTCTTAAGATCCAGCTTCTCTTATTGCCTCTGCTACTGGCTGGTTGGGCAACCTGAAATATGTAATTTTGTCTCAGTTTCTGCTCCAGTAAAACAGGGAAAATAACTGACTTCCTTGCTGATGCAATTTGAAATCTGCAGATAGAAGACACTAAACAGGAGGTTCATCTCTAGAGAAAATTACAGATTGTCCTCTAGAATCTAGAGGTTTCACAGGATTAGGTCAGAAAATGATACCTGCATTTGGCTCATGGTTTTCTGGCCACCTTCTCCCCTTATCTTGCAACTCTGTACATAGACTGTGCTTGCCTTCTCATGGTATTATAGTAATTTTATATCATTCTAATACCATAAATTTTATTGGTAGGCCTGGCAGAGAGAAGCAGGCATTTGTACAAAGAAATCCAGATTTCTGAGCTGATCTGTCAGTTTGATCCTGAAGGCGCACAGCCTTTCTACGGACCTAATGTGCATCCCATATATTACAAATACACAGTGCATAACACTACATGGCACTTTTCTAGGGAAATCAGATCCTCAAACATGTGGTAGTAGGTGGGCTCAGAATTGTAATGTAAAACATACAACGGATTCAAACAACATGTCTCTGGCATTTGCTATAGAGTTGAAACCCTTGAGGTACAGTGATTAATAATAACAGAATTTCTCCATGAGTTCTCTAGAGTCAGGTCTGCCACTGAAAGCCTTATCCAAAGCTGATTTGCTAAATTGCCATTGCTAAAATTGCCACAGCCTTTAGATTTAGATTGAACACTCATTTCTGGTTTCCTCCTAGATGAGATGAAGCAACAAGCCCTGATGAAGGCTTGGAAGCTGCTCCTGCTCCCATGGAGATCACAAGGAATTTTGCTTAGACTGGGCCTATAAAGACATGCCCAGCTGTCTTCCCAGGGATGACACAGAAAAATCTATAAATATACAGCTGTAATAGCTGGAGAGGCAGAAAAGCGTGAGACAAAGCCTTCGAGGAGGTCTGTCCCCACCTCCAGCCAGGACACATCTGGACTGCAACACAGGCTGGGCTATTTTGTTCATTTCCTTGCTGTTTTGTTTGCCAGACATGACAGGCTGTTAGCTGATTGTGCAGGGGGTGGCCTTACAACGGTTACAGCAATCTCCTGTCGTTTCCCGCTATAGCAAATAATCAAGTGCTCTTTTCCCCATGAAAGGAAAGACAGACAAGATACCCTCCATGCTCTAAACCATAAAGTACATGCAAATTGCAAATGTCAGGCAGCTTTTTTTTTGTCCGTCCTGTAGTAATGATTGCACTCCAATGACTTTCCATGGGCCACATAGACACTTGCAGAGAAACATGTGCACAGATGAAGACTTTACAGCATTTTCCATCACAGGATCGCAAAGTGCTTGTTAAACTCAACAACCCTAAGAAATCAATAGTGGCCCTTCTAACTATGCCATTTCCAGCATGCCTAGAATATATAAGCACCAGAATATACAAGCATGTATATTTTAGAGATGAGGAAACGGAAGATCTTCATTTTCAAAGAACTGTCAACTCCAGTTACAGGGAAGTTAATGGAAGCCTTAGAATCCACCAAATCTGAAAACAACAACAACAACAACAACAACAACATACCTGCTAGCATTTGGTATTTAAAAAGCAGAGAGTTTGACCTCTTAAGTGTTGAGTTTGCTATATATCCCTATGGAGGATTTCCTATGCAGAAATCCACGAGCATGGATCGTTGCTGTACACAGCAGTGAGCCTGGTGCAAGCTCAACATCCCGGAGTTTGCAGTAAGCTCTGCAGAATCAATGGGGGCATTCGAGTTGTGAGAGTGTCTGGCTCCCTTTGCGTGCACAGATCAACTCACCTTATGATACTGCAACAGTAGTTGTGCTGCTGAGCACCCACAAATCCTTAACCTCAGCCAAGATGTTTTGTTTTTCCATAAAGTTCTAGAAATGCAGAAAAAGCCCCAGGATGGCAGATGACTTAAAGAAGTGATAGAGATGCCCGAGTCAACACACTGGTAGCAATGCTGGGAGTAAGATTCAGAGCTGCTGGTTCTCATTGTCTAAGTAACAGGTACATTGCACACTTGAGTTTGTCTCATGACAGAATTGATTCCGGTGACTGTCATCTGTGTGCAACAACTCTGGCTAGCTCAGAAATGTCTTAAGCTGTTGAACTGCAAACTTCTGCCTGCATGATATCTAGCCCTGCATGCCACTAGGACTTCTGGGGGCATTCTTCCTGGGGAAATTGTGCTAAAATAAGTTCAAAGTCTCTCTGATTCTTTCTTAGTGAGTCATTAATCATGGGAGAACTTGACTTGTTCTTCTAGACACATGAGAAAATATGTGGGAAGAAACTGAAGAGACAAAGTAAAGTTAGCATCCCAAGGGAAAGCAGAAACCTTGGCTGTAACCCATACTTCTAGCTGTGCCTTCAAAATCAGATAACAGTGTCTTGTCTACAATCAAGGAGACTATGGGAAACACCATATCAGAGCCTTCAACAGTGGGTAGTGAAGATACCATGTGACCACAATAGACTCCCAATGTCAGACAAGTCTCCAATCGCCAATTCTAATACAAATCATAAGAAAAAGTAATGACACAAACATGAATGATTAACAAAAACAGGTTTTCAACATTTTTCCTGATTTCCCACTGATATAAGTTATTATTCTGTCCCTAATTCTTCATTTTTGTTTTCCACCCCCTGTGGTTTAGTAACCAGCTGGCATTCCTTAGAAAGAAATCAGCAGGTTGATTGAGGCTGTGGCTACCCTGAAGTCCTCTGAGGCTTTCTTATTGACTGACCATATCTTAGATAAGGTTGCCAGTAAATTATAGCTCTGCTTAAGAGCATCTGCCTCAGGGCTGCTCTCCCCTCATTATAAAACCTGATCTAATCCTGCATGTCTCTTCAATTATTGGAGACTACAATACAAGAAGTGGCTTCCCTAGTGAACCTGAAATGAGATAAACTATTCCAAGTAGGATAAACATGAATGCTCAAGAGTGTGGCTAAGCATCTCCAGACCAGTCTCCTTCTGATATCCATGTGGTTTCCAATTGAATAACATATCACCACTCCTATTAATATTGACTGTTATTTCACCACAAAAATGAGTTAAAAAATTGATGTCCGTACACCTGTCAATAGAAAACTTGTAAGTATTTTTGTCTGCAAGAATCATGTGTGTGACAATTCAGGTGACCACCTTAGAAAATGTACTGTATAAATCACTTGCTTTAGGCTCTCCGATCTGCAATAGAAAGCCTTGGGAGATGTCTTATCTCCAGACAAATACTCCATACAAATACCAGACAAATACTCCATACAAAATACATGAAAAATACTTTGCTTGTTTTTGATTGTAAGACCAATGAATGTCAGAAAGCAAATGGAAAAGGAACAAGCTTATTTTGACATTTTTGCACCTTGGACAGATAATTTACATCTTGGGTTAGAGGGTGAATTGGATACATCGGTGCTGATGGGGATGAGTTAGCCCAGTTTACAGCTCCGTGAAGTAAACAGATCCAGTCCAGAGCTGAAAGAGAGGACTGTGCAACTGCAAAGCTGCAAAACATCTCACACCCTACTGCCTGACTGAGTAAAAGGCCTGTTAGCCCTCCTGTTGGATCCGTACCTGCTGCAAGGTCTAACAGTTGCCTTCCCCGCACATAATAACACAAATGTACAACTTCCCAGGGTCCTGCCTGAACTGTAGCTTTCCTTGAACCTCACCTTTTGTGAGCAGCCTTTCATTGGAGAGAGTGTTAAGCTGCTTGTTGCTTTAACACAAATGTAACCACTATGTTTCAGCACTAGTAGATAGCTTATTTTTATTTACAGCTTTGTATTCCCATCTGGATAAATAAAAAGAAACAGAAGGATTTATTTCATTCAGGGGGCAAATTTGCCTCTGGCAAACAAATTAATGGAGCCTGTGAACCCAAGCCAAGAGTTATATGACAGTTTGACTGAATGTAACTCTAAGGAATTATTCTAATTGTGCTTTAAAAACCCAGATTACGTTTATTCCACAGCATTTCTTTCTGTCTAAGAGGATCTTATTGTTCACCCAGCTCCAAATATGGAGTGAAGTTTGCCCTCTCTGATGGAAAAAGAACAAGCTGTCTTGTCACTGCTAACATCCGTGTGTGCTATTCATTAGATCATTAACTTGTACTAAGGAGGGCAAGACAGCTCGGGATGTCAGGAGAAGCACTCGTGTGAGGACACGGTGGGACTACACAGGATCATTCTTCCTCAGTCCTGGCCTACATTACCAGTCCAAGGAAGTGCTGTCTGTCCTGACAGACAGGCCTCAGAGGATCTTAGGAAGGATCCTAGGAAGCTATCCCATAAGCATGAGTGCATGCTGCCACCTTTACAGAAAATGGGAAAGGGAGCAATCCACTGATCCTTCAGGTGCAGTCCTATGGCTTCTTTCTGAAAGGAAGTAAGCCCTACCTTCTTCCCCCCGTTCCCGCATCCCCCACCATCTTTCCTAGTGAAGCAGTATCAGATGTTGAGATCTTTACAAGGGACTCCTCTTGGAGACCTCTTTTCTTGCACTTCCTTCTGATAGGTCATGTATGAGGATACAAAAAGCCCATAAGATTCCTGTAGTCTGCCCTGTTCGGATTACAAATCTGGCTAGAGCCATCTCCAGTGGTGAACAAAAGCAGATGCCCAGGGAAGAGAATAAGAAAAGGGTAAAGACATCTGATACCCCGGTACTCTCACAGCCTTTTGCCACTTGCATCTTCCTGAGCTGGATATAGATTTCTATGAATTTGGTAACTCCGATCAGACAAGACAGATCTCTTTCCCATGAACTTGTCCAATCTCCCTTTAAATTCATGTAAGCTTTTGCAATATCTTTTGGCAAGAAATTCCAAAGTTCAATAGTCTTCTCACAGGAGAGGATACTCTGCTACCAATGGTAAGAAATGCGTTGTGTAAATATTAATCACTAGCACTTAGTACAATCTTCCCCAGAGGAAACACGATCCTACAGTCAATAAAGGCAAACTTCTTCAGGCTTCTCTGGTGCAGGATCTAAGCAATACGGTCTAACCCATGTCCCCTAAAATCAACAAGAGAGTCTCTCTTGATTTTAGTTAGGCCCACAATTCCTACCTGCCAGAAAAGTGATTCCAAATACTTACAGTCTCTTTCAAAATTAAAACTCAGTCAAAGTGAGGTTTAACCTCCTCTCAGTAGCCAGTGCCCTTAAACACAGCTCTGGGTTTGCAATGCTCCTCTGGTTTCTAGACAAATCTGTCACAAAGTTGATTTCATTTCAAAAAAGCTACAGAGTGTTTCTTACAGAAACGTGAAAGGATGAATGCTAATGAATGGTGAGTTGGGCTGCCATGCTAGAAACAATTATAGAAACAGATAGCTCCAATAAAAAGCTCTGTTCTCATTTACGTGGCTACAGCCCTCATCTAGCTATATTGTGGTCCTTTTTATCAAAGGATCTAAATCCGGATGATCTTCTTATAGTTCCCTCAAATTTATACCAGTTGTATTCTGGTTTTGATCAGCTATTTTCTATTGAGCTATTAACTAACGCAGCACTAGCCTGTAAATACAGTAGACTTTAATGAAGAGGACTCTGTTATTTATGTATTATTTGTAGACAACTTCAGTCTTTCCCTGAACTAGACATGTCACTATGACCCATATAGTCAATATGTGTTGCATTTGCATTCTTTTATAATGCAAGTCAGTTGTGGAGTTACACACAAACAGATCTCAGGGGGCCCTGGCCTCCCAGCTGTATTAAATAAATCCCCATAAGCACAAAAGAGGAAGAAAGGGAAACAAAAAGCTTCCTGCTAGCTTTTCCTGGAAGCATAGAAATGAAATAATTCACTTCTGAAGTGTCCTATGGAAATAAAGTGCAGTTAGAAAACATCAGAAAAGGACCCTTACAGAAATACGGTCCTGGAACTGCAACAGTAAACATCTTGCCTTTAGAGAGGAATGCAGTTTTCCCAGTACATTCGATCACCATCATGGCCCTGCAGAAAACACTTGGTCCTTAATCTTTACTCAGACTAAATGTCATTGTATTGAGAAAATCACAAGGGGAAAGTGCACCACTTTGATGGGCATAGTTACCATGCTGGGTTTTTTTTACCAGTTGTTTATATAAACTCCTCTGCCCTGTTTTACAGAGTTGCAAATATATGTCTTTATTAATACACATATGCTTCTCAAGCTGATTCTGGTCTGATAAAAGGAGCTGTTTAGGCAGAATTTTTGGTTTCCTGGCAAAATATTTAAATGGAAACTTGAAAACAATTTTGTTTCAGTTAAAATGAAACATTTCTCAGGGTTTGTCCATTTATTAACCAAAAAAACACATGCCTTCCTAAAACCTTTAACAAATATAGATATTATCTACAAATGTTTCCATTTAGTCTAAAAAGCCATTTCTGGAAAAAAACTTTTTTTGGCAATACCAATATTCTTCTACAAAAGCTGATGTTAGACCTATAATGATCCTGGGCAGACCTTGTAACACGGGTCATTCTCACCTCGTTTTTCCTTATGGGTAGCTTATGGGACCCTCCCATGCATTAAGCCCTGGACAAGTGGCATATGAGTTGCCTTTAAAACCAGCTCCTCCCCTGTGAGCATCTCATTGTCTGTATCCCCTGGACTTAATGGGCAATGGAGGGATTTTTCATTCATCTCCTGTGACCAGCTTGCCACAGTGTTTTACCATATGTCCCTTCACACAAGAGACTGAATAGAAAATCATTGATTTTTGCTTGTGTATGTGTTACAGATCTTGGGGAGGCGAGGGAAGCTCCGTAGCATTTACTCATGGTGCACTGGTTTTGTCCACTAATTTCATAATTCTGGTCTTACAGCATCCAGAGCGAAGACACATTTTTGTTAGTAATAAAGTGGATGGGAAAAGGCTGGCAAAAGTTTGGCCCAAAGCATATTTCATTTCCCTGACCATAATATCAAGGGATCAGAGAGGACAAACGGAGTTTACAGTGTGTCACCAGCCCTCCTAGGACATGCCATGTCTTGCACATGAATGTGATTTTACCAGTCCAAGCAGCGTATCTGAAACCCTGTTTGCATAGGACATACTGTGCTGGATGAGCTTTGTTTTACAAAATCCAAAGTGGGAACTTTGAGGGATGAGGGGTCTAATCAAAACTCCCTGACTGGGAAGAGTTAGATAAATGGTTCTGGTTTCAGTCCATCTCCCACATTAATCCTATTATTCAGTGACTGCTTAGAGCCATCTCATGCTCATTTAAACTAAATACATAACCCAATTATAACAATCCTGAGCTATTTAGAACTACAGAAGCAGACTAAATTTCAGTGCTTCTGCATTTTAGATCATTCAGACCTCCAGAGCATGAATATCTATCTATATTGTCACTTTATTTCATTTAATCTCAACAATCATTAAGAAATTGCTTACATGGGTTAGGAGGTTGGCATATTTTTGTATATGATGCAATAGTTTCAGCCAATTTCCTTAATAAACCAGCATCTAAAGGAATTACTGGATATATAAATCCCCTGGTATGGTTCTATGTCTGACTACAGGATACAGGACTTAGGTCTGCAAATCCACTTGGGTCCCTGGGATCATGGGAATGTGCTGAAGTGATGGCAAAAAAAGGACTGAGGAAAAGGGTGGAGTTGAAAGTGTTCAGTCCATCAGCACAGCGGCTTACCTAGCAGAGCTGGAGCATTACCAAAGGCCTCATGGCTCTCTCTTTTGCTATAGGAAATAATCTGCTAACTAGCAAATTCACAGTGGAAGAAAACAAAGAGAAGGGGTTAGTTAGACAAAAGAGTGAAATGCTTTTCTCGTCAAGTGTTCTTAAACCCAGCTGCAAGCTGATCTGTTTGCTAGGGATGGTAAACTATGTATTTCCATGGGATTCTTACAAGGTTGTGATTAAAAGCAAGGAACACTCACAAAATTAAAATGAACTGAGAAATTAACTAAAACAAGGGCAGGAAACTCACGGTGAACATAAAGCTGAGCAGATAACTTCAAGCATATAATTTCTTTTGTGCCATTCAATTTCATAAACTGTCCATGAACAGATTGCAAAATTAAAACAGTGATAAACAATAAAATGCTTGCTCATTACTAGAAGAATTGATTTGCATTTTTCCTAGAGATAATTCTTGGTCTTCAAATTGTCTCAACCAGGATTGTGTGGCGGTCATAATTTGTACAGTGTAACTTGGTCACACAGGTCAGATGGCTCTGCAGGACTTAAAAACAGCCCAGTTTGTTTCAGTGGTGAACTGAAAGCTTTTGCGTATCAAAAACACTGGAGGACATAGTGGAATTGGAGAAGGTACAGAGAAGGGCAAATGAAGTCAAGCAGATGGAGCAGCTGCCTTGCAAGGAGAGACCTAAAAGGCTGGGACTCTTCAATTTGGAGAAATAGCAGCTGAGAAGGTATATGAGTGAGGTTGGACAGCTCACAGAGGAAATGGGTAAGATGCAAGGGGCTAGGATATTCACCAATCCCTCAGTCCTAGAGCTAGAACAGCACTCAGTGAAACTAGCAGAAGATGGGTTCAAAACAAAAGAAACCACCTCTTTACACAGCAGGCAGTGAAATTCTGAAAGTTGTTGCCACAGAAGGTTACAAAAGCAGACGGTCTCAGCAAGTTTGAAAGGAGATAGAATAATTCACAGACAACAGGTCCAAAATGAGATAGTAAGGAGAAGAGGCAGGGAGTTCTCCTCTAAAATCCCAAAACAGTAGCTGTGGATGCTGGAGAGTGAGAGGGAAATGGATTGCAGAAAGTGTTCATGCTCATGTGCTCTCTCTAGCTAGTATCTCCTATTGTGCCTATTGGATTCCCATTTTAGAACCTGAAGAAGGTGGAGGAGGAAGACCTGTGACTGGACTATTGATCTGAGCAGGAGCGCATTTCTCATGTCCTTAAGCGGTTTGGAGTGGGGCACAATTCATGCAAGTTATCTAACCCAAAAGCAAAATAAGTCCTTTTATATAAACTCGCACAGGTGTGGAAGAACATGCGATGATACAATCATAGATTTCTCCACCTTGGATTTAGTCTGTACACTTCAGGTCAAACTCCACATCTCTGTTCACATGGGACTAGTACATGTATTCTTTGCTAGTCATGCAGGAGCTGGGCTTCCCAAAATTGGAAAAGTCACGAGTCAAAAGGAGTGGAAATTTTAGTAGAACAAAAGAAACCTAAAGAGACAGTAAATCTGACTTAATTGCTCTAGGCACAAAGGCTCAGCTGTAGGAAGTTCTTGTGACCTCTCTGGTCACTAGCAAACATCAACAACAATGAGTTCATTAATCAGCTTGCGCCACCCCCCACACCATGTTTTTATCTTGTCAGCCTGCTTTCCTCTTTCTGCCCACTTTCCTGCTTTCCTGACATGCCTTTAGATTCCCCATGGTACTTACGAAGCTGCTTCTCTTTCCCACCCACATCTCTTTTCATTCCACTGTGCCCTTTTACACTCTGAATGCGCATTTGACCCTAGCAGACATAGGTCCCTGCCCTGCGACAAGGCCTTTGGCTTCTCCAACCACGGTCTTGTCCCGGTTGCAGTTCTGCTCTGATGAACTCCGCTGGGAGCATGCACAGCGGGAGAACACGAGGGCTAAACCCGGCCGTGCAGCTGTGACGCGATGTGCCAGAATAAACGTTAGCATTGCAGGAGAGGCTGATGATGGGGACCGGCCAGGAGGGCTTCATGCTTCAGTTTGAGCAGAGCCAGTGTTTCACAGTTCAAATCAAAATGGCCAGCTGTTGCGCAGACTGACACCTCATGAAAAATTAACTGGGTGTAAATCAAAGTAGAATCACTTTCTGCCAAACCGCTGAGATCCTGAATTTCAGTGGTGCTTCATATTAATTTTCTTCTTCTTCTTCTTCTTTTTTTTTTTTTTTTTTTGCACCTGAAAATTATTGTGGGCATGATTTTGTGTCACCAGTTATACAAGTCAGCAAGCTTAACAAAACTTCAGGCATTGCTTCATTTGTGCCCAGTTGCGGACAGCAAAGGACACCTGCAATTATGTATACATGGGTCAAATTATAAGGATAACGCTTAGAGAAGATTGGGAATTTTCCAGTGAGCTGGCTTTTTGTTGGGGGGTGGGGGGAAGCCTGATCTACCTGAGCTGAGATTTTTTGTGGGAGTGTTCACACCAGTTTCAACAAAGAAAGATTTCTGAGAAAAAACACACAACATCATAGTCAGCTTTTCCCACCTCAGAATGGCAAGAATTCGGAGTTTAGAGCATTTACTTACGATGTGGGAGCCAATGTCATATCTTGCTTTGCGTAATTCAGAACACATAACTGATTCTGATTTTCAGTGTCTTTGGTTGAAATTGTCTCACCTGAAATATTCACTCAACTGAAGGAAGTCCAGCTGACTCTGCCTCAGTAGTCACAGGACTTATTAAGTCTATAAAAGACTGCGGGTCACCTCTGGATCTTGATTTAGACAGGGCAAAGTCCTGAACAGTGCATGTCCAAGGCTTTCTGGCCAACCATAAATGAGGTTGAGGTTCCAGGCGATCGTCTCCCTCTGGGTATTTGCTTTGGAGGGGTTCACCCTGAGCAGAGAGGCTCCCAATAGTCTTTACAGCTTGTGCAGGTACCTAGAGAAACTGTCCTCAGGCAAAGCCCACAGGCCTGGCTTCAGAGCAAACCCTTCAGGCTGAAAGTGAAACTTTTAAAACTCTGCACCTATTACGCATCACTCCCTACATCCCACCTGCTTGAGAAAAAAGGAAAAGAAAGCTTTGCTAGTGTTGTTTCTTTAAAGGGGTGGTAATAAATGTATATAACCTTGAAATTCATGCAGGCTTAGTCTGGGCAGGCCCAGATATACAGGCAGTGGGGCTGTGGTCCATATCTGCCTAATTTCTTTCAGTAGAAGGATACATGCATGCATTTTTTATCATGTGAGAAAACAGTGCCTATCTTTTACAATCCATTTCCCTCTTCCTAGAAGACTGTAGTTATATAACGTGTGAAGAAACCAAGCTGGCCTGGGCTCCGACAGATGACCTCTGACCAGCTATAGCTGCAGGAAATCTGGTGACCAAGACCTATAAAGAGATGTCTGCCCCTCTGCTCTGTGCTCCTTCTTCCCCTGTGCCCCTGCTCCCACCCTGCCGCACAACTGAGGTGTGGAGATGAGGACAAGGCAGGGGGTGAAGGATGTTTCTTACACGGTTTTGCTCACGCAGGTCCCTCATCATGGATGTCTGATCTTAGATTCAAGAGTGCTACTCGGTGGCCAAGATTGGATATCAGAGCACTTTCCCCCACTGTGAAAGTGGAGACTAGGCCTGGCCCATTTGCAAATACCATGATGAGCTTTGGTGAAAAGGGTGAGAAGTGCAGAAGGACTTTTTTTTTGTGGTAAGAGCCGCTTTCATCTAAAGAACTAATCTGAACAGGCTGAATCTAAATCAGGACACTACTTAGTGTAGTGCTCCTCAGAGCTGCTTCTCTCAGTGAAATACGGCATTTCTCTGCCAGCCTTGTTGGAAAAAGAACAGCACTAAATCAGATCTCCATCACACCCTGCTTTATTAGAACATAATGAGGCAAAATCGCAGGCTTTGCTGGCATTGCTCAGCTCTTCAACGCAGTGGCTGTCCTCAAAGGTAGCAAAGTAAAGGAGCTACCAGCCCCTCCTCCAGCCTGTGGCACTGGCTTGGGGTCAGTGCAGAAGACCCACTAACACTTTTCCAAGGAGTCTGTCATCATGATACAGCATCTGGCCTTAAAAAAGGCCTCTTTTCACCCTGAGAATCAACCTTCCGCTTTTCTCCCTAAGCGGCTTTGTTCCCTGGGGTTGTTTGGGTGATACCCAGATGTGCCTCAGCAGTGCCAGGGAGCCTACTAGCTGGCAGGGGCATAGCTGTGCCAGGGAGCGTGCTAACGCTTAAACAGCGTAGGCAATCCGGAGACGGTGCTTGGTTTTAGCCCTGGTCCTCTTTAGGTGATTAGACTGGATGTAGCACAGATACCTTCCAGCAAAGACAGCTAAGACTAGCTGATGGGTTTGGTCTAGATACACTAACAAATAGAGGAGCACACTGTGCATTTCTACAGCTCGTATTTTGCAAGAGGTCAAAGTAGGAAAGTGATGGTTATTTTTAGATTCAAGCAATTCATTTATCCAAAGCAGTGGATGTCTGTGGTTTGGTGCTGATGGCTGGGTTCAAACCCCCACTGTAACTGGGCATAACACACACTCATGCCCAAGCACAGGGGTACGCTGGTGCTCAACCCGCCAGTCCCTTCATGGCTGTGAGACCCTGCAGCTCCCTTGGTCAAAGCTCCCTGCTGGCTGCACCTATGCAGCTGGGAGCACAGAAAGAGCAAAGCTACTCAAATAGCCCCAAAGAGACCATGGGCAAGCAGAGCAGAAATAGCATTTGAAAGGCACTGGAGTCAAGCAGCTCCAGCATTACCCTTCCTGAGGGCTGCGAGTAGCATTAATGGGCCCCATGTGCTTTGGGAATGTTAAACTCTGCGTGGGCTGGAAGATTTACGCTCTTGACATTGGGGGAAATTCCTGGCTAAGAGCTAATTGCTTTGGACTGTGAGCATCTCTGCTCCAAATTACTGTAACTTTGTTGAACATTAAACCTAAGAGATCAACAAAGATGGATGGTTCTCCTGTGTAAAATGCCACTGCTTTAACCTCATATTTCTGAGGATGTGGAAAATATGACGCTTTGTTTAATGAAGTCCATGTGTATTTTTCAATTATATTTCATAAAAAGATGAGACTGGTCATTATTTCTAGTGTATTGTGTGTCTCCAGCAATAGCCAACAGTGAAGGTATATGCAAGCGTGTAGGAGCAGGGCAAGGCAGTAGTGCTCCCTCCTCAGAATACTTTCTCAGTCTTCAACAAGTTATGGCACAAGAATGTGCTGAGCCATAGATGGTGTCTGTATTTTAATGATCTTCAGTGGTTTCTCTTTTATGAATCTGTCCATTAATGAACTCATGGAAACTGCTGGCAGCCCAGAGCCTGCAGGAATGAGTTCCACAGCTCGACTGAACGTTGCATAAGGAGCTGCTTCCTTTTGTTCGTTTGGTACTTGCTCTTTTTGTCTAGCACTATACTGGCTAAATGGTATTTTGGTGATTCTCTTAAGTGCACATTGTAGCACAGTTTAATTGACAGAATGAAGTACTTGAGACCAGATGCAGAGATCTAGCTGCCCATTTTATGTTCACCTCTGACCACTAACCAAATCTGAAGTTTAGCTCCCAGGAGGGAAAGAATCAATGTGTCTGAAAGATCTGCTGGAGATGAGTTCACCTGAAGACCTGGATATTTAGTCATAAGCTTTCAAAAGCAGAAACTTTGTTTTTACCTGTGTAACCCTTGAGGCACACAACAAATGTTTGGATGCTCAAATAATGGGAGGAAGCTTGAAAGCAGGTATAGGGCCATATTGCAAAAGGACGGGAAAACAGCTGTGCAAGAGGGAGGATAAGTGGTTCTAAAGAGATCTGGAGACAGCACATGTGCAACAGTGCAGCAGTAGATGGAGATGACAGTGGGATGGAGGGAGAAAAAAAAAAAAACCTTAATGCTCGGTGATTTAGGTTGGTTTGAGCCCAGTTTGCAATAGTTTGATTCAAGTGTGCACATAGAATTAAGAAAAGTCACAGACCATAAGAATGCTGAAAACTAAGGGAAACAAGGTCCCTTTTTAAAAGGAGCCCCCCTCCTTGCCACCACATGATTAACAGAATCTTTATTCCACAACCTCTTATTAACTCAGAATTGTCAGGCTCCATTGCAAATCTTGAATACTTTTAATTCATTCCTGTGGTTCCCTGAGCATCCAAATGAGACAGAAATTCAGTCAGCTAACTTATTTAGGAATGCCTTCTCCTCTTTCCTGTACTGCTCACATTGCAGTATATTGCTGGCATTGTTTAAAGTATTACTGGCAAATAATATTGCTCTGTGCATTATAAATAGAAGTCAGGCAGCAAATGAAATTAAATGTGGACTGAAAGGCACAAATTCCTGAGCAGAACAGTCTGTGTGTCTGACAGGAAGTAGAAAAACTTTGTTAGGTTTGCCCCTGACCAACCTAATTTGATCTTGGATTTTTTTTAAATATGGTATTACATGCCTACAAAATGTAACAGCTTCTTGAAACTGAAAACAAAACTGCTAAAATAAGATCTCTGCTGGGTTTCCCAAATTATTTAAAACTGCCAAGTGTTTCAAATTTTACTTTTCCAGTGTTCCTGTGCAACACACAACGGTAAACAACAGCTTAAAAACCACAGCATCAGGGTCATCCGGGCAAAAAATATCTCTGCAGTGATTATGAAGGACAGGTCAGCAACAATTCCCAGCTTTGGTTATAAATGCCCTTCAGCTGTAAAAAAAACTCCAGTGACATTCAGATTCCTTAAACTCTGTAAAACAACAACTGTGCTGCAAGCCAAGATATCCTGAACAGAGCTGGTAGATCCATCTTTCAGGAAACCACATCCATCTTTCAGGATTTTCACCTGCCATCAGGTTCTATACCATGTAAGCATCTTTCACATTAAATATAAAGCAAATGTAAAGGTATCCAGTGAACTTATTGGAGTCTTTAGCTTATTTTTGTGTATCTTGATTATTTTACGGATTTTTTTTAGTTTTGCTTCCAGTTGTAACTTTTACAAGAATATTATGGACTTTTTTGGTGGAGGCAATTAGTAGTGAATGTCAAGTTTGCAGCAATCAATCAGTATCATTTTTTGCTGGGGCAGCACGGCCTTTTGGAAGATTAAGATTAATCTTCCCAGTTTCCTGACTCCTAAAGATAGCAGGCAGGCTCAGCCCTAACTGCACTGCAAGTTCATTTCACAGCTAAAAGCTCTCCATGAAGAATGATCTGTTCGTCCCTCTCCCTCTCTTCTTCCTCAGCTGCTTCATCTCCAGCATTTCAGAGGACAGCCATCTCAACAGTTTCTGTATCAAGACTCAATGTGAGTTGTAAGAATCCAGCCTGTTAACTGCTGCACCAAATGTTTCCTCTACAGGCATTTCTGGAGCTCATTGTAAACCCAAAGAATCAAAATATGTCTATTTAGAATTGGATCATTTTCATTTCATCATTTGCCTCTGCTGTCTGTGTGCTCCTATTTTCCCACTTTGTGTAGCAAAAGAAGAGGAATTCAGTGCAAAGACACCCAGCACTGAAGCAAAGAAAACACAAAAAAGAACTAAATCATGACTGCGGCTACACCGAAGTCCGAGAGGATCCTGTGCAGGCCCAGAGACCTGGAGCGTATTTCACGATCGTGACTTGGATCAGCGTACGTGGTCCTACACGCGTGGCAAAGCGCCCATTGGTCTTTTCTATGTAGGATGAGGGCATGAATGAACTGGGACTGAAAACACATTTCATGCACGAGAGCTTCACGAGTATTTTAATTACACCTCCTTGCTTGAAAAATGTAACTATATTTTACAGTGATGATTTACTGCAAACTAGTAGTAAAAGTATTCACGTATTTTGAGATATTCAGTGCAATATTGTGACGGGGAGTTTAATAATTGCTGATTATTTTAGAAATGTTGTCTTGTAAAAAATATGCAAAAATAAGTGATAATCAAGGGTGAAAGGATTACTGCTGTTGATTTAAAAGCTTTCTGAGGCAGATTCAAAATCCCAAAGCTAGAGCATTTGTTTTAGCACATAAAAATGCAAAAAAGAACAGACTGGTGGAGTCCTTGTTCAATCAACTGGCAGGCAAGTAGCAATAAATCATGAAAAATACATTTCCTAAACTTTCTCTTTTAATATATTAGGTGTTGTTTGTAAAATAGCTCGGGAGAACATGTCAATATAGGACTGCTAGCTAGATAACAAGCCAAATCTATCTCCACTTTTCGACCCAGTTGCACCAGGGATGAATTTGGCACCGTCTCTCTGTAAACATGAATCAAGCTGTTTGCATTTTGTCATTAGACTGTCCCTGACCCAAGAGGATACATTTCCTTGGCAACAACAATTAAGGGCCTGACAAAAACGCTACATATTATCTGCATCTTTTTCTTTTCCTTAACAAAAGCCATGTTTTCCCACCGTTATCCCTCCCTAAGTAACAAAGATTAAGGGGCCTATCCAGTTTCCTATGAAATCAAAGATAAAATTTCCACTGGTTTGATAGCTAGAGCAGAGCTTACAATTTGTTTTGTAATTATTTATCGGTTTGGTAGCCTGAGCCAGGCAGCAGTTCCAGCGGATTCCAGCTCCATTGGCCCTGGCACTTACATTTTGGCTTACAAAACTCCTATCTATAGTGAATGCAAAGAGAAGAGGAAGGAAGGCTGCCATAATAGCGACTGCTTGGGAGAGTTCTGGCATTCCAGGCATTTGGGCTAGATTACAGCAACTAATACGGATTTCTCTGGGAAATTCACCAAAAGCAAGAGCTACGCGGGTACTTTGGGATCACGCACATATATTTAACCAAGAGACTTACATAGGACTTTTCTACCCATTTAGGTTTTCCTGCAAACTAAGTTTTAACCAAATAGATCCCTGCAGAAATGACTTCTCCAAGTGTGCAAAATGGCTGGCCCAAGTTTTGGGTCCTAATCCCTCAGGCATTTGTGTATTTTGTAGGTATTGCACAAATGAATGTTACAGTCTGTGGGTCTCTCTGTTATTCTCCATCTGACTGAACTTGCCATTGGGAAAATGGGTTGATTGCTCTTTCCTTTCTTACTAGACAGTGAGATCTTCAGGATTTTCTCCTAATTTGTATCCGTACAGGGGAGCTCGGATCCTGGTTAGCCCTTTAGGAGCAGCAGTAATCTTCACCACCATCCTTCTAATATGACAAACAGAAATCATTATATATTCCCTCGTGTTGTTATTCTCTATAAAATATTTTGATCAATGTAAATCCTCTCCCAAACCCTTATCAGATTTCTCTTCCTGATACAATACAAATAAAAACCAAATATAACTGTATAGCTAGGAATAGCAGGAATTTCGACTGTTGCTTTTCCTGGATAGATGTTACACATTAGGAGAGGAACAGTATGTGCATATGTTTTAACATATAAGATACTATTTACTAAGCATCAGCAAACGTCTGATCAGAGTGGCACAAAATGCAGTCCCTTTCTTTAAGAAATTTGCATGCAAAAGGCTTAATCCTGTCAAACTTCATTTACAGTGGAAACCTCGGTGAGTTCAATGAGGGTTTCACAATTTACAGGCTTGGGCTTTAGGCAATCGCTGCATCTGCAAGTGGTGTATTTATTCCCTTCTAGGGAGCTGAGCTGTTGACAATGCAAAATGACTGCAATGAATGTTCACCTCTGTTGATGATAAAACCTGCTTCCGCTCACTTCAGATGGCTGAACCTAACTCGTAGCCTTTTAGCAGTCATTGCTAGGAGCCAGGAGGCAAGTAACAGTAGTCACATTCAGCCACTGTAGTCAGTGGTACAACAGTACAGTACATCCATTGACTGCATCTAGGAAACCCACTGAGGCGTTTTGTGAAGGCTTTACCTGACTGATGGCAAGCCGGAAAAATAATAAGAGAACAAAACAAAATCTGTTTTCCTCCTCCTTTGCTTGTTTGCATGGCAACATGATAACCCCACTCTCAGGATTAGCAGCCCTTCTCCATTAGCAAAACTAAGCAGTAGTTAGCAGCACACCGGAAGAGAGACTGAATCTGCTCTTGGCTCCTTTTGAGTGACAGGCTAGGGGGGAATTTCCACATCTGTTTCCTCCATTCGTCTCTCGTTCGCTGCCATGGAGCAGGAAATGCATTGCTCCGCACACCAGCTGCTAACCCTTCCAGGAGTGAGCCTGAAAGCAGGCCTGGAAGTTCTTCACACTTCATCTGTTGGAGTTTTAAAAACATGGGTTGCTATTAAACCAAACTCAACTTGCTGCGTCAGGGCAAGAGTCAAAGGAAGAATATGTTTACTTTGGGTATAGCAAAGAAAAATAAAAAAAAAAAAGTCAGGAAAGGGAAGGAAAAAGTGAAACTCGTCTTTACCTTTACCAGGAATATTTCAATTACTGTGCATGTCAAGAGTGAGGATTCAGCTCTCTCATGAGCATGTCCTGGCTGTCCTTTCACTCTATGTTACAGCTCAATATTACAGCTACAGAGAGTTCCTTATTGCCTGCCTTTCTCTACTTCATAAATCTACTCCAGGACGTCCTCTCTACAGAAGGAGACATGGTTTAGTCATTCCTGATACTTACGGGTCCCTAAAGGCTTGTCACCTGGGTAGGATGACTCTAGCACTTTCTCCGTTGCGCTCGAGCAGCCCAGCCCGGAGACTAGCTCAGCCCTTTTCCGCCCTCTCCCTGGACTTGCATGGAGCTGTGCTGCTTTACGCCGGGACACCTGGTGTTCACGTTCAGCCTTTATGTGCTTTTGGGGCCCAGCTCCTCCAACGCTACCCGTCAGCGTTGCTCCCCTGAAACTTTCTGCCAACTCACAGCAGCCAAGAAACTCTCTCAGTTGCTCATCCTCTTTGCCAGCACTTCCTCGCTGCAGGAGGCTGTAAAGTCTTGCAGGTTTGTTTTCCTTAACAACGATGTCTCTCTTTTCCTAAGGCTTCTAAGGATATAAAAACATCTTATTCTTCCCAACCCATCCCTCCTGACAAAGAATGCTTATGAGCACTGAAAGATAAATGTTTGTCATTTAAAACCTCTTTTCCCAGTAACCTCTAGGCATCTGGCCTCTGTGTTTTGTCCCGAAGCCAGATAAGTTGTCTTCCTCATTTCATTCAGCTCTTTTTCACACTTTCCAAAACTTGAAACTTGCACGCTGCCAAGCTCTTGAGACTGATTAAAAATAGCCTGTGTTAAGCAAAATACCAGGGAGGTTTTCTTTGTGCAAAATGCAAGAGCGTGTTCCCTTACCGGAATTTCATACAACACCTAGTCTAACACTATTTCTGCAGAGGATGGGCTGTCACTTCAGAGGTCAGCTCTTCAGCTTGGGTCTCCCAGTACGATCTCGGTATGGCCCTACTGAAGATCCACTCCCCTCATCAACAAGGAGTAGGAGACAAAAAGGGGAAAGAGGTTGTAATTAAAAAAAATTACAGTTCCTAAAGCTGAAGATAAGAAGGCAGCTTTGAATTGCATCCATAAAGTACCCAACCGCAGCCCTCAGCAAGGCAGGCAGAGTGTGCAAAGTTAAGAATCATGACAGAGCAAGACCAAAATATTCTGCGATAACGCCATGACTTTCTTGAACATTTGTGTTTCATAGGCAAAAATCACTACAACCCAAAGTTGCTTATCAAACATTGTGAAGGAGTGTGCTTGCATCTTCACCCTCACCCTGACCTTTTAATCTCCGACATTCTGCTTAACAAGACGTGCTCTGAATGCCCGGCAAAGACTAGTGTAAATAAATCCCTGGCGTGCAGGGAATTGCAGGACTGAATGTGGTGTGTTCAGTATAGCTCCAGGATTACACACAGTTAGACCGTCTAGACAAAATTCAGAGGGGATGTGGAGGGAGTTGAGGATTACCAGCTGGGAAATCAGGCTGAGATATTCAGTGAAGGGGTGGAGAGCTGGGTTGTGGCAGAAGAGGAAGCCAAGTGGAAATGTGAGAAAGCATCAGATAAATTGCCACTAGGTTTGATTTATTCTGCACCTTCAGCTTCTATGTGTTAGCTATGTCAAGTACTCTTACTGGAACAACGCATATCTTTCTCCCGCTACGTCGCTGTCAGCAAGGAAAGTGGTATTGCCTTCCATTAACGCTGGGCCACTGAGACACAAATTGCCTGATGAGGTTCAGGTATGCTGAGCTTCACAACCCATGTGCCTTCTGTGTGTGTTCTTGTGCTTAGGAAATACTAAGCTTGGGACATGTGTTGGATACAAAGGCACCTGGCCCTCCGCATGTGCCTGTTCTGTCCACTTGTTTCAGGCCCAGGCTAAGGCATGAGGAAGTCTCCAGCACTCGGGCAGGAGTGGCCCCGGTATGTAGGTCCACACTGGAGTCAGTTTGGTCTGGAGATCTGGCTCCAGTTTGTGTTTAGCTGCCAGAGTAGTCCTAAATCATACAGAGACTGTGGCAGACCAAAAACCTGAACACAGGTCTCCAGGTTGTTTTCCTAATCCTTGGACCTAGGGACCTATCCCACCCTATGCCCCTTCCTTTCCACTGGCCTAGGATTTTCACTTTATTGCTTGATGTAGGAAAATTTTTAAATAAATCAGTGCAGAGTCATGATCTATTTGACCTGCCACAGCAAGAACTTCTCTCACAGGAAAGAGGAAAATATAAGTCTTATTTTGCTCCTCCTGGTGCTCCTTGCAGGCAACCGGGCCCAAATCCATCCCTGCACGAGTGCTGAGTCTGAGAAAGAGGCAAAGGAGAGAGGGTTTGTCTCTTCCTCAGCCTGAGGCTCATGGCACAGAGATTGGTTCTCCTTGGGGCAGATCACAACAGTGCTGAGTGCTATTTTTACTTGTATTCTGAGTTTTAATATTCCTATGGTTAGCTAGGATGACGTGATGCCTCATTACCTCTCCTTCCCTTCTGCATGCCCTGGGGTATTCTCCACTAGAGCAAGCGTAGACCTGCTTTGTGGCCACCTTATATGGGCTCTGCTGGAGTACAGTAGCTACAGATCAGCCTTGGTGGATCACTCTTGTTCTTACTCCTTTGCGTTGGACGCATGGACTTGCCCCTGCTTTGCCCTGCGCAGGCGTTTTGGAGCCAGACGGTTCTGTGACTTATTGCTTCTTGCTGTTGGGTTTTGCCAGCCTGAGCAGACAGATTGGAGAGCCCTTAGCTAGAGCAGGAAGCAGTTTTTGCTGAACTGTAGGTGCTACTTTAAAGGCACCAGTAAAGTCTAGCACAGAGAAGACCCTGCTGCCTCAGAAGCATGTTTAGCTGATCTAATACCGAAACCTGACCATATTTTACAGAGCATATCATTTACCGCGCTCTAGGCAGAGCCCGGGATTTGGAGGCTTCATGCAGTTCCAGCCATTAGCAAGGAGAGGCCTTTCTCCAACAGACTGTTGAGGAAAAAACCATCTCTCACTGCATGAGCTGGAAAACCCAACACCTGAATTCACCTGCTCTTTTATTTACTCCTACATCAGTGCTGTTTGATAACTTGCAGGTACTTCTCTCAGCATCGTGTTTGCCCCGTCCCACTCTTATCACTGAAATCAGATAAAGGGTTGGAGAAAAAGACACAAAAAATCTTGTGCAGGACTGTTTAACCTGGCCACGCCAATCCTGTCAGCAGCAGTCCTGCACATGGAGGTCCTGCCTGCTCTGGCCCCCGGAGCACCAGGAGCCTTCGTCCCTGCGGGGGCTAATGTGCAGTGAATAACTGGGAGACAAGCTGGCGCTCTGGCCCTGTGCTCAAGGGAGAGGTGCCTGGGTGCTGTGGAAAGTGTTAAACTCTCTATAACAGAAAATATATAAATTGAGCTTTCTCTGGTCCCCTCAGTCCTGATATCACAGCTATTTCGCAGTTTCTGGTTCTTAGTAGTTTTCAGTATTACTCTTGGACTCTGTGTAACCTCTCAGCATTTTTCACTGTTTTTCCTTGACCTTAAGAGGAGCTGTGCTGCTGGACTGAGACAACACGCTTTCTGCAGGGTGGATGGAGGAAATACTCTAATCTCTCTGGCCCTAGGGAGGCACCTTCTAGTCCGTACAGACCTGGAGAGGCTTTACGTTTTAATCTCTATGTAGCGACAAGCAGCAGACACCGCAGGGTGGGGTGTTTGGGAGGTATCCCACCTCGCCACAGCTGGCAAACAAATCTTTCCATGAAGTTTTCACCACCTATCCAGTTTCCTCCCGGCAGGAAATTCAGTCTCCCTCACTCCCAAAGAAAAGAGCTGTAGCTTTGTTTGCAGTTCCCCTTTCAAAATAAAGCCAGTGCTGACTAATACACGCAGTCCCACCTCCACAACTTGAAAAACAGCGTTTGAAGTCTGGAAGATAATGACGTTCTTTTCTGCTGACTTGGGTGAGAGCAACTGCAAAATCCCCTGACTGCTTGCAAATGGCTCCTTCTTCTTGTAATTTGCTTTCCAGCAGCAGCTGAAACCCCCACCTGGGACTGAAGCGTAGCTGCGGCTTTGCTTTTAAAAACCTGCTGTCCAAACAGGTATGGCAAAGCTACGGAGATGAGGGATTTCCACATGGTCCTGCTGAGCTGCGGCAGGCCTAGGCTGAAACTCCCTTCTCCTCATAGCAGCTGCTTTAGCTAATGCTACAGGGTCAAGCCTTAAACCTCCTCTGCAGACTATGTTTTTTAGTCACAGAGTACATAGGTTTTCTGCTTCTCACGCTCTCAGTTTACAGACTGGTATTTTAAGGAGAGAGAGACTGGGCCAGACCCAATGTAGGTGCAAACCTGACTCATAATGAAAAGTTCAGCAGGAAAGACTGTCATACGCAGACTAAAAAGGAGCATGAGACTCACTAAACTTGATCAGCTACGAAGTCCAGTTAGTTCAGTAGCCCATCTCCAAGACCAACACCAGCGGCTTCAAAAGCAGATGAGCATATGCCTTAACTATGAGGATTATATTTCTCTTCCAGAAGTGTTGATTACTTTTAAAAATCCTTAAATTAGGTCTTTTTATGCCTTTCCTGCCATAACTGGTCTCATACAAGTCCTGTATCTCCAGATGAAAAAAATTAGGCACTCAGGACTGAAGAATTTGAGAAATTTCTGTCAAATTTCTACAAACGTTATATGAGCATCAATTTGTCTTCTTAATATATAGTACTTGATGGCATGAATTAAAAGAAAGGAGGTGGTTAGAGGAAAAAATAAAACACTGATAATAGTAAGATATTGGTAGAGTGAATTCCAGAGGGCCCTAATGAAACCAGGAAACAACGTTTGCTGGGATGTGGCCAATCGCTTGGCAGAGCCTCTGGCAGACAGGCACAAAGAACGTGTCAAAAGTCCCGCTCTCCAGTGGGAGAACTGAATTATAGATTATATCATGGCATACAATATTTTTAATACAAAAACTCCTAGTTAAAAAAAATGTTTTTCTAGGAACCATGCTGCTATCTTGGAGCTGGAGAATGCAAAGTGAGAGATAGGTACATGGACCACGTCCCATAGTGGCAAAAGGGCTGATTTCCCTGTTGAACCAGGGGAAAACCTATTTCTAGAAAGGAAGAATGTATGAGGTACAAAAGGCCAAAGGAAGACCATTCTTGGAGGATCTTCCAGAAGAGGATTTCTATCTAGTAGGTCTGCCAAAGGTTGAATATTACCTAAAGGCCATTCTGACAACAGATTGCTCCCCTGGAGTCTGTAAAAGTTTTAAGCAGTCAGAAGTTTTACTGACTCTGTTTCATGGATATTAGAATTTTAACTGAGAGTGTCAGATTCACCAGTAAGAAAAATCTAGGGAGCTGGGGTGGGGAGATTTTTGGTCCTGAAGGAATTGAAAAAAAAAAAAAAGATTTATACTTTTTATAAAAAAGCAGGAGGTGAGGAAATCTTCACTGAGTAAAATTAAAGAGGTCTGGGTTTATATGGAATAAAATTATAACCAGGTTGAACTGCCAAACCTCTTAATGACTGCGTTCCCTTTCCAGAGATGGAAAAAAGATGGACCAGCACCTTTTTTATCTCACATTTCCAGGAACCTCTTGGGTTTGGTTTTTCACATCAGGATTAGAAGAGTAGGGTTCAGATATCAAAATAACGGTCATCCTTGAGTATATTTAGCCTGACCAGAAGTAGGAAATACCAGAAATCCCTCAAGATTTCCAGCTCCATTTGGCCACTTCAAGAAACACAAATAAATCCCCCGACTCCTGTTCGGTTATCAGCCAAACTGAAGGGAGATGGTGCAACCTGGGCACTTTGCAAACCATCCTCTCTGTTCGGAGCGGGGGACACGAGGCGGTTCGCTCCCGCGCCGGCCGGCGGCTTCATGCTTTGCACCTTCTCCATGACAGCAGAGGAGGACGATGGAAAGGGACCCCGGAAAGGAGGAGTTCCAGCCGCTGCCGGCAGCGCTTCCATCTGGCTGCGTCGCCAGGGAAACCCCTTCCTCCATCTGCTCACGTTCGGATGAGCTGTTATCAAGGCGCTAGCTCTCGGGACGGCCAGGACAGGGGACAGCTCTGCTGCCAGTCATGTAAAGAAACTGCTTTCTGAGCAGTTATGTGGTGTGTTACGTGGTATTTGTATTTCGGATCATGTCGCGAGTGCCGTGTTCTTTTTTTCTTTTTTTAAGCCATGTTCAAGCTGTGTGGTGTATATTTGCATACTCTGTAGAAAGAGGGTTTTTAAAATTTTTTTATTTTTATCTCAACATAAACAAGTGGGCCGTAGTTTGGAAGAATGATTGTGATGCTGCCGATGCTTAGAGCAAAAAATGCTCAATTTTTGCTAGTGCAGGTTAAGCCATGCTGAGTTCAGTTCTTTTTAAAAAAACACCCCCACACTCTGCACCCTTTCTCCCCCTTCGTTTCCAGCACTTTCTCTGATTTTCAGTTTTCAGTTTGTATGTGACATTTCAGAGAGACAAACATACTGGGCCCTAAAGATGTGGATGTTGTGCGAAAAAGATGGAAACAGAATCCAAGTCTTCCTGCCTGCAGCCTCACGCTTTTGTTACAAGCTCACGACTGGCTCTTACATCAGTAACACTGCGCTGGTCACACGGTCCCCTTCACGCACAAGGAAAACGTAGCAAATGCTTGGAAGAAGTGGAAGGTAGATAAATCTGAAACATGATGAATTCTCCAATTCCCGAGACCCAAATGCATCTCTGGTTGAACTCTGCTGGGCACCAGTGGGTTATTTCAGCAATATACTTTTTAGACCCTGCTCCACTTGTCACTCTTTAACCCGTGGCTCCCCTTCTCCTGAAGCAGCTTTCTTGCCAAGGATATAAGTATCCTGGTCATTTTAGGTTATCCTCAGGTAAGTTGCTACCTCAGAAAAGGAAGAAGTCCCAGATGACAAAACACTTCATTCCACAGTAACTGAAAAAGGAAGCTGTGGCTTCAAAGAGAAGTCCTGCAAGCAGTAGAAAGTCATGAGCTGCCTACAGACCAGCTGACCCACAGCTGCCAGGAGAACGGCCTCTGTTTTACAGCTGAGCAATTGCAATTCAGTTGGTTCAGCACGGATTAAAAATACCCGTGACCTGATCTTGCAGCAGTTGAAGGAAGTCTTGACAGTGCTTAAGGAAAGAATTTTTAAAAAAATCATTCTGAAATGCTTAATAACATACATGGTGTAGGGAGTAATTTCCGTTTTATACAGCATGGTGCAAATGTTTGCTTTAATGCCACAGGCAGCACAGGCTGGACTAAAAATTAGCAGAAATATTCCCATGTCTTACTCTGCAGTTCACCATCCAGCATTTGTATTTCTACCTCCTTAGTTGGTATAAATTAAATTAAGTGTCTTCATTCTCCAACCCTGTTACAGAAGCGGTAATCTCTGGCAGATGTGTGGAGTGTCCAATTGGAGCCCTTAATATTTTAAACCATTGTAGCTACATCCATTGTGTGATAGAGGCTTCACTGTGGCTGCAGAAATCCTGGTGTCTTGGCTCCTGAACGCATTACCATACGAGGAAATGATATGCAATAATTAATCATATTGCCCCCCTCCACACACACACACACACGTGCTGATACATACACATTGCAGTTTCTTTCTCCTGCCTGCTACCTGTGAACTCTTTGAGTTCTGCTCAGACATGAGCTTTCTGCAGCAGGACTCTGCGGTGCTTTGTTTGGATCAGGACCAGTTTGCTCGTGGTGCAGTGTGTAACCACACCACTGCACCAAGAAGAGAGGAGCCACCCTGTGGATTTGCTTTAGCAAAAAGCCAGAATGTTGTTTTTCTTTGTTTTCCTTGGTTTCCTACTTCTGACTTGCTTTCAAGGTTAACAGAGGTGGGATGGGTGGTTTTAGCCTGGTCTGTGGTGTTTACCTTTCTCTGGACACCACATTCCTTCGGTACTGACAGCCAGCGCTGGCAATACTCCTGACGCCTGCGCTGGGGAAAAGCGTTCCGTGATGGGGGTTGTGAGTAAGATGCAATTGCAAAACGATGCAAAGAAGGCCAGTGAAACATGCTGTTTACATTGCACGGGGCTTATGCCAAAGCTATTAGCACTGATCCTTAGGTCATAAACATTTAAACTATGGCTTAGAGTTAAGAACAGACCTGTCACTGGAGAGCCAGAGGTAAGTCTAAGGAACTGCAAAGGGGAAAACTCCATTTTAGTGGGATATGGTTCAGGCTTGTAATGGTTTATTCTTCTCCTGACACTGGTGCTTAAGAGGAACTAATTGTCCCTTAATAAAGCCACTGTTGCAACCTAGAAGACAGGGGCTGAGATCTTCAGCTTCATTACAGTCTTCCTATCCTACCTACACAGCATGAAGGGCCCAGAAAGCAGCCCCACAGCCATCCAGCGTATTTCCTAACAGCTTCAAATCAGCCTCATGTCCCGTCTCACAGACGGTCTGGGTGGGAAAAGGATATTCTGTGTTTCACTCATTCACAGATGGATATGGATAGCAGCTGGATATCAAAAGTGGTTCAGTCAGAGCTTCAGTCTCTCTTCCCAGTTCCTCTTGGCATCTTGCTGGTTCTTAACTAGTTTATGCTCAGAGATTTACGAAAAACAACCCTTTTGTTGTTTTTTAAAGAGTATTTTCTCCACAAACTTGCATTTCTTTCAATGCTTTCCTGTTTTTAAGCCAGGAAAATATGCAGTTTTTCATTTTTAAAAAAATGACACATTCCTGTGAGCAATGTTAAAAACAGTAACAGAGTATTTTCTGATCTTTTCAGACTGTGTGGAAAATATTTGCTATTCTTTTGCCCAGAAAATTAAGTAAGTCTTGCTTAGATTATCTCTTTTGTGGAACGTAGATATATCACAATCCAAAGGGCAACTCTTCAGCTCAGTATTGATCTCCAGTTGACTCCTCATGCAACAGTCCCAGAGCTCTGTGCTACGCAGAGGATCCCTGCTCACTATTTTGCCTGTTGGATTGCAATAATAAGAGCTGGGAGGCTTCCTTTTTTTTTTTTTTTTTTTTGTCAGCCACAAAAAATAAAAGGAACCTTGAAACTGATTTCGGCTGACGGAGGATAAAAATTATGCTGGCAAAAGTGTTTCATTCCATCCCCAGTTCGTCACAAAGCTGCCTTCAAGAGGTGGTACAGACGTCGCACACAAAACCCTTCGTGTTAAGGCAGGGCAGACCCAGCACTGACATGAGGCCAGAGCCCTCAGTCGTTTCCTTGCACGCCGTGTTACCTTGAATCAGACCTCGCAGTGGGGACAGGCCCTGGGCTGGTGTTGGGGCCAAAGGAGGACACGTCCCTCATCGCTGCACGGTGCTGCGTCCTCTCCGGCTCCCTCGGCTGCTGGGGGAGACTGCAGAGTGAGGAAGACACCCCTGCACTCAGGGCGAACCCCCTGGATGCAAGGAGGGGTGCTGAGGGAGCAAAGCTAGGTACTGGCGAGCAGGAATGGACAAACTTGTGCTTGCCTGGACCATTTGATTTCAGCCCTGAGTACAATACGGTGTTAAATCGCCAGTTCCTACGCTTTTTCCACATTGCTGCCAATACCAGCCCTTAGCAGCCTTGTCCCTCTGCTCTGCACCGAAAGGCCGTAGGCAGCCCCAATACAGGGGCTTCGACGCCCGCTGCACAGCAGGCAGCTTACAGTACTTACAGCGACTGAGGAATCAGCACGGCAGAACTTCCCCCTCTCTGTCAGTCACAGGACTTAAGAAGGGGCCGTTCCTTTCCTGTGGCTTGTCGCAACCATTTAGGCAAGGGCTTGTATTTAAAAACAACAAACTGGGGTTCAGGTTAGAGCTCATCTACGTTCCAGCACTGGATGTTATAAACCAATTGATTCATTTGCCCAGAAAGTTTTAAAAACTCTAAATAGAGACATCCGCAGCTTTTTCCAGGGTTCTTTTCCAGCAATGATCTCTGGCTTGCACTCTGGGTGGGCCTGTGTTAAACACCGGCCCCACTTGAGCATATAATCACAGATTTGCTGAGAACATTATATTTTATAACTATACTCACAGCAAACCACACAGGGAGGAAAAGGAGGAGGAGACCATAAACAGCTGAAATGTGCGTTGGCCTCTTGTTTGTTTTGCCTCAACTAGAAAGCCATAAGGGTAAGATATAATGTCTCTGGACCCAGCACAGGCAGAGCTCCCACATCAACATGTGTTCTGCACTTGTAAAGATAATGGGACGTGCATAGGGTTGGCGAGTCAGAGTCCATATGAGAAACATGAGTGTCCAAAACTACTTATCTGGGGTCACATTTATTTAGGATCTCATCCCTCTCGCTGTTGGCAGGTGGAGTCTTTGTCTCAGAGGAGGAGGTCGTTTAACTGAGATTTCCTTCCACAGAGTGAGCTGTTACATCAAGTGTGACTAACAGAATTCATACAGTTTTACCAAATCACCCCAAATTTAAATGCAAGCTGGCCTGTGTTGTTCACAGGACCAGACTAATTATCCCTCTGAATTTTGACTCTATAAAACAGATGCAACAGCAGGACCTGACAAGTGACAGTAGTATTTATGATGGAACCTCTCTTAGCAGGCTAGAAGCCTCCTCTTTTTAGGGAATAGCAGGAGTCCACTCTCCCAGAGCATCTGGGAGGTGCACAAGACTTCCAGAAACAAGTCTGTAGGCAAGAGTAGGAGAAGGAGGAGCTTCCCACCAAAACAAACTTGGAGTGGCAGAGAACAGACATTGCTGGGTATCTTTCTAACAGATATTTTGGGAACAGACAATGATTTTAACAACCAGCTCAACCAAACTGCAATGAACAACCTTCAGCCCAGCTGTGATTCATATCCAAAACTTTATACAGAGATTCCATGGCCCATCATTTCTTGTTATTTTTTTAAGTTGGGGAAATGGACAAATTCCTCTTCATTCCCTGTGTAAGGACATGCCTCTAGGGTATACGGACTGCAGGAGAGAACAAATACTGCATGTATCCACAGCCACTATCTTTTACAAGGGATGAGGCCAAAGCCATTTTTAATTACATTAGCTGCAAGTGGTTGTCCTGTTGTTATGGAACCACAGAATCACTGGGCTAACAAGTTGAAAAAACCCCAAGACAACTGAGAGGCTATAATAGATATGTAACAAGTCCCAGTGTGGTCTGATATATCCTTATGTTGGTAGCCGTATGTCAATAAAGTGATCTGTGATCTATGCGGTGTATCTAGTTACCTAACAGAGTCAAATCCTGTAATGTACCTTGTTTAATTTTGACAAAGACAGGATCTAATTGTCATACTAGTATTGGTGAATTGGGTGTCTTTGGATGAGTCAGAGACAACTGTCTCTCCAAAAATTACCATAAGTTGCAGGTTGAGTATTATGATTCCTGCAGAATAAAGATGAGGAAGCAAGACAAAAGCTGACTGTGTCAACTCAGAAGAACATCAGAATGATGAAAAGTGCATTCACTTCTCATATAGCACTGAAGGTCACGGCAAAATGGGAAACAGAAGAACGTTATGGCTGGACCTGTTCTAGCTTCCTCCAAGTTTTGCTGAAAGCCATGTAAATGCAGGGTAACTACTTGATGCTACTTCTATGGTTATTTGACATGTAGTAGGTGGATTAGCCCTGGTCCCAGCATTACAGGTCTGCTAGTGTAGATATATGTCTCTTTCATTTGCCATGATCACATCACAAATCATCACATTATCCTGGCTCATGCTAATTTAGAAAAGACAGGATTTAATTTGCACCACAGATAGGAAGCAAGCTATATATGTCACTTATACCTGATAAAGGCTCATTTTCCAAGACTGGCAAATCCAACTCCTTCTGTGACTCCTCGTCTTCTTCTTGTTCCTATTATGTTGCATTTCCAAAGAGAAATCAGAAAAAAAAGAGATAAAATGCAAATCATTATACTGTTTGTCAAAAAGAGACAGGGAATTATGAATAGTACTAATAACAAATAGAAATGTGAAACTACATCAAAAAGATCTTTCATCAAACAGTCTTGTAATTCATGCCTAGCATTAAAGGAAGCCTCCTAACAGCTCTGTATCAGATGTCACTTCCCCATGATGCCACTAACACAGATGGAGAATGTGAAGCTCAGAAATCATGTGAAACTTCACTAAACCCACCCAGCATTTGAATGGTAGAGTTGGCTTGAGATTAAAATCCAAGATTTAATCTTGGCATTAAAACCTAGTATTGCCTGTCTCACATTCCAGCTGAGGACATTACGCTGCTCTGTCCATTTCAGAAGAAAAACAAAGTCTTACTAGAATTATTCAGCTTCTCCTTATTAAAATACTAACTCCATTCATTTGAAAATCCCATTGACACCAAATGAAGAACAAAGCAACAGGCACAATTGTTTTTTTCTACTGAGAATTTGCTCCTTGGGAAGCAAATGTTTTCAGCATTCAGAGGAAAAATCCAGTCACAGCCAAACTTCTGACCTGTGATCTCCTAAAGTTTGGTGGAGAAAAGGAACCCAGTATTTCCCATAAATGGGTTCGTATTAGTAATTATGTAACCTGATGGACTCCGATCCTGGCTGCTCAGTACACATACGGCTGCATTCAACGGAATGGAAATAGCCTTGTTATAATGCTTTGCAGAATGGGGCCAAGGTGGGACTGGGAATGCAGGATCACCATAGGCTATGGAGGTGGCAGTGCAAGTCCCTAGCTCCACAACTGCCTTCTTGCATGTTTGGGGCAAGTTGGTCCAGGGCAGATTCCTTTCACCTTGGTTTAATCTTCTTGGAGTCTACTTTAAGTTTGCCCTGTAGGCTCCTTCTGGCCATTGGTGACAGAGAGGCACCTCCAACTGGTGATCCAGCCCATCTGAGAGAATCACCTAAGATAGGTGAGGTGAACCTGGAGATGCAGTTTAGGATGAACACTGGAGATTATCATGAGCCAGACTGCCAGCTGCCAGATGACTTCAGTAAGATCAGATGGGCCCTGCCATCTATTGTGAGACAAATGTGTTCAGTGCTGAGAAGTGAATGGATGCCACACAAATGCAAGACCACAGCCAGATACAATGAAAACTAATTTGCAATTACCTTAGTGAAGGACAATTGAAATTCAGATTTGCTCTCAGCACTCTCAACTGATCTTTGGATAATGCCTTGTCAGAATTGTCCAAGTGCTTTAAAATAGGAAAAGGAGGAACAGGTTTGAGAGATCTGGACTGAGATTTGAGTGTGAGATGGAAGCAGGTTTCATGCTGCAACTTTGGAAAAAGAATGTTGTTCTGAGGAACTCAGAACAGTGTTGGCAACACAGCCAGTACCCCTTCCTTGGTAAATCATTTTCTTGTATTTAAAATAACAAGTGCAATTTTTGCTTTGCTTGGCCTCATTACAGCCCATGGCACAGACAGCTTGACTTTATGCAGCAAATACAGCCAGACAGATATTCAGAAAGAAATGCAAACAGGTAGGATTTCATACGATCTATCAAGTTGGACAAAAGTACCGGCAGCCAAGCTTTCTCAGCAGCAACAGCAAAAGAATATAGCATGGATCACATATCACGCCAGCTTATTTTACTAAGCGCAGCATGCTCCAGTGGTTGGCCTACAGACTTCAAGCACCAGATTTCACCCCCTTTCTCGGACTTCCTCTGTGACACCAGGCTAAACCACTTTGTCTCTCCATGCCTGTTTCCTACCCACAAACAAGAAACAACAGCCCTGTTGCAAGCTCCACATCCTGCATACACCTCTGTCGGGATATTTGGTGGTGAACTGGCCATGGAAATAAGTGTAAGTGATTCAGCCCAGAGGACTCTGCACTGGGAATGACAAGATGTAATGCAGCTGCTGGCAAGTGAAGGAAGAGCTGTCAGAGCATAAAGCGAGCAGGAGATTATATTTAGCTTTCAGAGTAGTATTTCCAGATTAAATATAAGAGGGAAGCTCAGAGAGGTCAGATGCTGAGATTCGCTTTCAGAATGACTCCTTTGACACCCAAAGAGGGAGAACAGGTTCATTAAAAATGCAGTGTAGATTGCAAATCTGTCACACACACAAGCCACCAAATGTAGCAGGAGGAGGGATGAGGCGGTTATGGAGAACCTGTTGACAACAACAACCTCTCGAGTGACAAGTCTGTGAACAGTTTGCTGCTATTCAGCATTGTTTTGACAGCAACTACACAAAGCAACTGCACAAGGGGCAAGGAGTGAACAGTTACGTCCGCTTGGAGGTTTGTTTATAATCGCGCAGTAGGGAAATATGACCATGAATGAGAATTAAGCCTTGCATTTTCTTAGGAAAAGCAGTTTACTGAGGCAGAGCAGGAAGGGGAGAGAAGTGAAGGGGGCAATTATGTGGGTGGAGGAGAGGAAATGCCAGCAGAAACAAAGGCTAGGAAGAGGGAGTGACACTGCTGGGGTACTGCTGGGTGATGACTTGACCTGGGTTACTCCAGGGAGACGCTCTCTCCCGCATCTGCCTGGGTCCCACTGCTGTGTCTACTGTGCAGCCTGCTGAATTTCACCTGCTGCAACATTTCTTGGCCACGCTGACTTTAATCGACTAAAGCTGATGGTGTCCAGCACAACGGAAAAGGACAGGCGGACAGCTGCATTATCTGCAGGCAGAGATCCTGCACTTAGTGCGTGACCCCACTGCGTCACCCCCCCTCGTCCTTCATCCCCAGAGCAGCTGCCTGATAGCTGCCTCGCCACCTGAATGACCACACAGTTAACTCGCTGCAATTTGAGCTAAGGCTGAGAGAGAAGTGAGCAGGGCATTTTCCCTGTAGAAAGATCACCTGGGGAAAATTTTTTATTTGGGGAGAAAATGAAAACCAATAACAATATTCATCAAATGTTGTAAAAAAACCAAAGCCCTAAAGCAGAGCATACATGGTTAGGGAGACATTTCTTGTAGTTGTAGCACATGACATTTTATATGGGAACTAGATGTCATGTCAAGGCATCTGAACAAACATGGCTTACCACTAAATACACCCACCACCTTGTACTGGCTAAATTTAATCCATCTCACATATCTCAGATTGACAGAGTACTTCCTTTTTATGAAGGAATGGAAGAAGTTTTCTATTTTATATTTTCATATCAGGATTGGAAATGGTTCAGAGAAGGTCAATGAGAATGATACAAAGGACGGGTGGCTTCACGTGGGCTCAAGGGGCCATTAGACAAATACACGGGAAGAAGTGGACAGGGGGTTATCTTATACACAAAACCACCTCCAGCTCAGGAAGTCCCCTGAGCTGACTGTAGCTGGAGGTTAGGGGAGCACATGGGAAATATCGTATATGCTTGCCCTATTCTTACTCTTCTCTGAGCCTGTGTGTGGCCACTGCTAGAGAGAGGATACAGGGCTGGACGAACATCTGTCTGACACCAGCATGGACTTTCTTACACTCTACGTTCTTAAAAACCCCAGAAAGACACGGGCAGTTTTATGCTCCAGGATTTAACAAGTTATGGCTAAGTAAAAATTTCAATTTATATTGCACCAAAGAAATAGTATCTGCGTAGATTCACATGCAGTGTCTAGCAGTAAAGTATTTAAAACAAAGGAGTAACCAGGGAACTTGGTAGCATTTACAGGCCCTGCTATTTAATCTCTAAAATTAGCACTTCATACCTTCCATGCACTAGCACTGAAGCTATACCACAAACCAGCCTCTTCAAATACCCTAAAAGGTTGCATTGGGCCATCCCAAGGAGACAAAATCCCTTCTCTTCTGGTTTATGTCTGGGATCATTAAGAGACTACCATCATGTTAGCTCTCAGCAAGAAGCTAATTGCAAGTGAGGCCAGAAATACCCCTTTGTGCTTTCCACTGCTGCTGCTATATACATGAAAATGTTGCTGGAGATGCAACTTCAACAACATATGAAAAGAATAATTGATTCCTGGCAAAGCTGCTTACATATGAGCACACATCTACACATTTGAAACCAAAAAGCTACTTTCTAGGAATGAGCAGACTGGTCTTGCATGACTTTCCCCATTCACTTCACTGGTACTGTAGGGCAAAGTACCCCAGTCACAGTGTGCGGTGTCACTCAGCCGGGAAAAGCCCTTCCTCCTTGTTATTTTCTATGGCTGCTTCACACATCATTTGTCTTCCACTGTCAGTGGGATCACAGTGCTGGTGGGAGTTAAGAGCAATGTAGGACTTATTAGTCAGGAGCCGCTGGGCAGATCCAAGGGGAGACTGTCACTTTTTCTATTTTTGCAGAATACTTTTTGTATCTATTGGAAAAGCAGCTGCCTCAGGCAATTATGGGAAGCTAGGAGAGAAGCTAAATGGATTAACCTAGTCCCTGGCCAGCAAGCGCTGTGAACGTCTTCCCAATGCCAGCTTAGGGTCTGGTCCAAGGACCTGTCTGAGATAGAGCAAAATGCTCACGCTCCCATGCTTATGCTGATGCTTGCGCTGAGTAAAGGTTTAGCCTGGCCTGGGGCCCCAGATAAAGTTTCTCAGTGAATCGAAGACTCTAGAGGCTGAAAGCACTGAACCCTGCCTATTGCTTTGTAGAGGCAGGCCTTTCCAGGTGCACAGTTGCCTTTGAAGAAGACAACTCTCTCTAAAGCCAGGATCTGCAGCTGGCTGCCTTCACACTAACAGCGGAGGGCAGAAAATATGCCAGAGAAAAAGGTGCTGGATGCTCCTGGGGAGCAGCTGCAGTGAGTCTTTCAGGGCCTATCAGTAACAGGAGAGCACCTAATCCTTCACAGCAGTACGCTTTGACTCCTGCCATGCCCTGCCCGCTCTGCGCTGTGGGACCAGGGGCTTCACGCCTGCATCTGCCACGACATGGGAAACTTGGAGCACATACGTAACTCAAACGGATCAAAAAACGAAGGAGGCCCAGCATTACATGAGCACTCCTCCGTGTTTGAAGTGGACTGATAAGGAGGGAACTGGGTGGTTAACAACATGCCGAAGGGATGAAATAATGTCTTGAATGAAAACGCAGTGATAGGCAAGAGCCATATTTATGGGTGCAGGGGGTGAGTAACATTTCATATATATTTCAGCACTTCTAAGATAAAAAGAAAAGGTTTTCTTACAGGCCTTCTGGGATAGATAAGAGGATTTAAAATATCTGCATTTCTGGCCCATAATCCTTAGAAATGCATGTATTTGGTTCATATGCCAACTATGACAGAGAAACAAGCTAAATGATCAGCTTATTCCATTGTGTAATTTGGGTTGTAATCAGTTACAACTGATCCTTTTGTGTTTCTCCTCAGCCCCACAGAATGTGCAGCTATACCACCCTCATGGAGAGCTTGTACTCGATTTACATGACATAGTTGAGAGTACACCACAGTCCTGGCAATGGGATGCAGCTTCTCTCACATCAGGATTGGCCATTTTGCTCTCCCCTCTCCTCTCCTGACGCACCTCCTCTAGTAAACCACTCTGGTTTCACACCACCTGGTTTAAATTCTGCTCAGATCAATGGCACCCTTCTCGTATGAGAGTAATTTGGGGATCTATCCAATAGGCATTCATCATCTCCATCCCTCTCCTAGGGGCTCCAACGCAACTGGAACTCATTGAACATTTGGACAGAGACATGAAGTAAGGTGAGAGCCCAAAGAGGAGAGCTCTCTGCCCCTTGTGAACTGGTCCCACAGAAATAGAGAGACTGGAAATGCTCTGCTTGGGGGAGTGTCTTCAGCTGCCTCTCATAACTGTGGATTAAATCCAAAACTACAGTCAAGGGAGACCTTCCAGCAAATCTACAACCTCAGGGTCAAGCTTGGACAGTGGACTTCCTTCTCTTTGGTTGTCAACAGCTTATCTGATCCTTTGAAGCTGACACATGAAGTAAATGATCCCTTCCCTGTGTGTTAGCATGAGTGTAATGTATCTGTGTATAACATGGAGCTATAAGAGGTGGAAAAGTAAAATAATTCTTCTCTCAGCTTTCCTGTTACAGACCTACTGGAGAGTGTATGACGGTATCTGTGTACATAGCAGGACAGGTGCAAAGGTAGATAGGGGAAGATTTAAATGAATGTGATCTGATTTTTCAGGAGTAAAACAAAATATTGACTTAGCACCTCTGAGGAAAGAGGAAAGTAGTCTGACTTTTATCTGAGCACTTTCGTGTGGATTCAAGCAATTCACTTTCAGGAATCTGGGTTTGAAAGCAGCAGCATCTGGTTTTAGGAAACCCTTCAGCCTGGTGGATTCCTGGAGCCTACAAAAGGCAGGAGTTTCAGCTGCAGACACCAAAACTCACTGTGGATCTGCTCCTAATGCTGCCAGACATGCTATCCTCTGTCTGTCCAAACAGAGAGCGCAGAATTAGCGGGGCACAAAGCTACATGCTGAACAGATGGAGGAGCTCACCAGTGAGGGCTTGTCTCCGTTCTCATGCAGCAGATCAGTGTGTGTTTTCCATTACAAGAGCTTCCTATCTCCCAGAGGTAACGTGCCGAGAGATGGCAGCTGATGTGCGTGCGTATGCACGTACAAACTGGGATAATGTTCTTTCCAACAAAACTCCTCAGGCTGTGTCAGACTCTGGGTTTTGCATGAGGGACCAGATTCAATGCAGATGCCTCAGCTGGTCCCCACATTTAGCCCCCCAGGATGGAGGAGAGACAATGAAGTGCCCAGGGAGAGGAGTGACACCACTGTCAGCGCGATGTGGGCACGGTGCCTGCCAACCGCAACAACATGGGCCTTCATGGGAACCACTGGAAGGGGAGAGAGGAGGCAGCCGAGCCTGGGGGTGGAGGAGACGGGTTGCCTGGCAAGACTGGAGTCTATGAAACGGCAACTGGAGGTCAGCTCAGCTGGGTTTGCAAAATCAGCCCTGCAGATTTCAACCTAGCAAAGCTAAGGTAAATGGGCATCTTATCCTGAGCTGCACAAACCATGCAGCGGCTAACACAGGACCTGTAGATCTACAGAACAGGGCAATACCTAGCAGAAAAAGGAGAGTGATGCTACCCCTGTACACCATATTTCTAGGATGGCCAGTAGGGTCACCTAGTTGTAGGTCTCTCTGTACCTACCCACCAAGAAGGATGTGAAAATGATAGGGTCCTGCGGACCAGAAGTAAGCCTTGGGATAAAAAACTTAAGCTGTTCAGCTCAACCCAAAAAAAGGAGGTGAGGAGGCTGGTCAGAGAAAAAAATGCCTGGGGAAAACATCACAGGCAGAGGGCTTACTGAGTGGGGAGCATTAGGTTTAGTTCTCTTCCCACTGTCACTCTGTAGCTCTGTTATGGCTGTTCCTTGGCACTATGCAATGTGGCAACAGCCTTATTGTTGTCCACTCTTCCCCCAGTCACATGAGGGCCGTGCCCCTCTGCCCAGCTCAGGTTTGGGAACATTTCACTCTCATGGACAAAGACACAATAAGATTCAGAGATCAGAAGCTGAGGCTGGATAAATTCAATTTGGTGATGAAGCCTGATGCTCTGGCTGTGAGATAATTAGACACTGGTACTAGTCACTGGAGAGGTGCTGGTCTCACCAGTCCCTTTTAGACACAATAAGAAGTATCTTTTTAAAAGTCCTAGGCCTGTCCTAGAGGTCAAATCAGAAGATCCCATGGTTCTTGCCACATATAGGCACCTATCTGTCTGTGTTTACCCCAGCTCTGCAATGCATACATTTACCAAAACCCTCCATCAGCTCAATTTATTGGCTGGATCTGCAAAAAAAGTGACAAACATGCAGGGGAGAAAGAGCACCTAAGGAATTAAGACAAATAGTAGGTCTGGGGGAGTCCTTTCACTTGGACTGCTCCTTCAAGTTGAGAGCTCCCTGGTATGGTATGGCTAGCAGAAGGAACTAGCAGAAGGAAGCACAACCCTGATTATTCACCAAAAGAAAGCAATAGTTACCTATGATTTGTTACGGAGTGCTAAGAGAGCAAAACATTAGGGAAAGTTTGTATAACGGATTAGGGGGGATGCTCATATCTTGCAACTGTTTTTCTTTTTTTTAGTTACACTGTTGACAGTTTCTCTTCAAAGACAAAAGATCCCTCAACCCAAATGAATTTTCCTTTGGGTTAGAAGGTATCAGCACTTTTCCTCCACAGATAAAGTATCTTCCTTTCCACTTTTCAAATATTATTCTCCATGAGTAGCTCAGAAATACTTGGATGCAACAAGGCACATGAGACCCATCAGGTCTCTGCCAGAAATAGGACCAATGTTGTGGAAGGCACACGTAGGTCATGCATGTTGAAAAAGGCGCATCAGGATGTAGTTACTGGTAGA
The DNA here is from genome assembly GCF_003343035.1 of Apteryx rowi. NCBI lineage: Eukaryota > Metazoa > Chordata > Aves > Apterygiformes > Apterygidae > Apteryx > Apteryx rowi. The sequence continues at coordinate 7,061,660 of NW_020451204.1, forward strand.
AGAATAACCCTTCATTAAGCTCAAACAAATGATTGCTAAACCTTCATAATTCATTCCTCTGAGCCCATGTCAAGAGAACGCAGACAGATAACGAGGACTATGGCTCTGGCCAGATTCAGCTTCTATCACCATCTCTTTCTGAGGTGCTACTGCTGCTCAGGGACAGGCCACAGCCATTTCCCCTTAGCAGAAAACCTGCTTTTGTTTCTCTCTGACAGATTGTATCCCTTTGGTTACTTATTCAGAGGAAGTTTGTCTCTGACACAGAGCAAAAAAAACATCTCCAGGGGTAAAAGTAAAGCTTGGAGAAAGTTTGGGGATCCGGAAATAGCTGTTGATAATGGAAGGCATAGAAAGGCTGGAGGATGGGTGTTCACATACATGCTGTCTGTTGTATCTTTTAACTGCCTACCAGGCCAGCAGCGAACACTTGTTCTGACAGCTGATTTTCTTCAGTCTGAACAAGCAAAGGGGGATATCACACCCACTCACACTTCCTAACTTCCTCTCCCAGGCTCTCATAAATCCCAGCACAGAACCGCACTGCCCTTTCACATGGATGCCTGGAGATTAGTAGCTGCCCTGAAAATGTCCCCATCCTCCTTTGAGAGCTGACAGAATTATTCCTCCAGAGGAGAATGGACCTTCTGGCTCTTCCTGACCAAACCCGTGAAGCCTGACACAGACAGACTCAGATTCGCCCCTTCATGGACACGGTCCTTGGAGTGGCAAGAAGATGCCACTGTGAAGGTGATTCTGGATCCCTAGTTTACAGCACAGATCATCGCTACACCGACCTCCAAATAATTTAGACTAGTTGAATCACTCTTGTCCATGCCAATTGAATTGGGCCCCAAAGGACCACACAACAAGTGTCTAAAAGCAGAGCCATGCTCCCTAACCCAGGACCCAGTAGGTGAGGCATAGCACCAGCTGTTTACATTGGCTCACCATCATCTGAATATTTCCACAAAGAAAGGGGTAAGGGATGAAGAGAGGGGTAGGAAACCTACCTGGCCAGATCTGGCTGTTTTCTGGATTTTTTTCATCATTCCGATAAAGTGTGGAGAACACTACAGTGAAGTCCTCAATAGTATGTCTGGAGTTAGGTTCAATGATAGCCAAGTGAACTGCTTGAAGCCCTGCATCACCCAAATTCAGATGCCCCAAATGGAGTTCACTGTTAGTAGGTGTCACCGCTGAGCTTCAGGCACTTAAGGCCAGCACCAAAAAAGGCCTAACGCCTGCTGATTTAATGGGAAATGCCTATAGACCTTTGGGAATCTGCTGCTCAGGTTGCCACAGGCTAAGAAAAGGTATAGGAACAGGCTCATTCTGGATGTCAGATGTAATCTCCCACCTTCAAAGCGGTGGAGAGTTGAGTATCTCCAATTCATCCAGACTGGAGCTCTCTGTATGATTGACCCTGATAAACATGTGTGCAAGAATTTGATTTGGTCAGGGATAGAACTGGTTTTAATGGGTCCTTGAGAATGTGGGGGTCAAGCTGTACCCATGAGAAGTATGCATTTGGCTAGCCAGAGACTGGTGTTTGTAGGCTTGACCAGACATTCAATTCATGCTGATGGGTTATTGCAATTCATGCAGTGGGTTATTAACACACGTACTCTGCCAAGGAAAATACCGTCACACCTGTGTGAAGTTCCTTCCCTTCTTGCCTAGGTCACATCAGAGCTGAATTTATGACTATCAATGAACAATAAACACACTATCCTAAACATGATGAACAATACAGCTGGATTTACTGAGCTAGTCATAACTGAGTTTATTGATACACATATATAAATTGATATAAACTGAAAGAATTCCCATATTTTCCCTCAACAAAAAAGTCTTGAAATTTTTTTAGGAAACACTCTTCACTTTGGCCTCCCATCAAGCAACTTAAGGAGCCTTGACAAGTGAGTTTGAAAGAAATCCTAAAACATGTAGAAATGAGGGGGGGAAATATGTTAAAAACAGGAGAGACATCATGACTGTTGCATTGTGCAAGGGCTTATAAGCAGCTAACAACACTGGCACACTCGGGCATTAGCCACCCTTGCAGTGTTTTGTACCTCTACAGAAGAAGACTAATTAAAAAATCAATTTTGTGCAATTCAAGATGGTCTTCATAGTGCAGAGGTGGCCTCCTAAATGAATCTGATTTCCAGGACTGCTGAGCCATTGACTTTAACCATGACAGCGGGTTCTTACCTTCTTTTGCAAAGAGGTTAAGGACGGCATTCCAGTATGTTATGATACCCACTAGAGATCACAGTTTTCACCTACACCACCAGGTGTTTAAAACAAGAATAGGTGCTGGTCTATCTGGTCCCCCATCTCCTCCTCTCAGAGGTCTCCAGTCCACTTAGAAGTAGTAGAAGGTATTGCTTGGCCCTGTCTCTTGTGCAGAAGTGGGTGGTGCTGGCATTGAATGACACCTCCTTACACCTCTGCTTCTAAAGGAAACTGTCCGGGACACATGTGGCTATCTTCCTTGATCCTGCATTCAGCCTTTGTGCGCTGGCAACCGTGCAGTCTCCTGATGGTGGGAAAATTGCTCTGAAGACATTACGTATGTGGTCTGCCACCAACACTGAGTCCCATGTGCTGTCTTTTTCAAAGCCTCCAGCCTGATCTCAAGGTCAGAAAACAGCCACCTGCCTGCATTGCATCCTTCTCTCACCCGGGCCAGAAATCCTTGAAAAGCAGAGAATCCCCTTGAGTCTAACTTAGTGTGCGGGTCGAAGGCTGACACATTTTTCTTTAAACAATGTAAGTCGCATAGCCCAAAAAAAGGCATGTGGGAGCCAGAGACTGTTCTTGGCGCTTGATTTTCAGTCCTAGAAGAAGCTTCCAGATGTGTTATGGGTTATATATACTGCTGCCCATTGCTATTGGATCTGAGCTCTTCCCACATAAAATCAAGAGCAAGAACAGTTACTGGGGAATTTTCTGGACTCTTGGTTGCTTCCCTCTCTTTTTTTAATACACATATTTATAGATAGATAGAAAAATACATAATATTCCTCAAAATTGGTTTTGGAGTAAGTCTTCTGGTTTGGAGATGATTCCATCCCCACCTCATTTATTTTTTAGCTGGCAGAGTTATGAGGTTAGTGGGAATGCCAACATTGCAAAGTGTCATCTTTATGGTAGAAAGGCTTTTTACAAAGAGGGGAGGCTTGTTAGGGGCTTTTAAAGCTAGTCAGACTGGATTCACCTGATCTCTTCCTGTAGTTTGCTCCCTTGCTGGTTTTCTTCAAGCAAGAAAGCTTTGTCACTAGCTCTCTCAAACCTTGCTCTGGGCTTTGTGATCAAATGCACAAGCCATATAAACAGCTTTTGTACTTTCTGTCTGGAAAACCTCTTTGTCTCCTTACAGAAACATTTTCTCACAATTTCTTTGAGCAGAAACCATTCCAGCTGAAATAAAAGCCTCACTCTGGATGTCTCTAAGCCTCTTGATTGTATTAAAATGCTCTGAATGCATCAACAAATTTTAATTCCACCTCAAGATAGAAGAGGCCTCTCAAACACTTAACACTAATGTTTCAGCCTGGGATCATATTCCAGTTTCCATCTTTTTTGTCAAAACAGAAAATCATTCCTAGTCTTTCACCCTCCAGGTTGCAAGGGCAGCCCCTCGAAGCAGGATGGGTCTACAATTTTTGTGTTTCTTTCTAAACTGAGGAGTCTGTAGATTCAAACTGAATCAAGGAGCAGAGAGAGGTGTCTGGTCTCCTAATGAATAGAGGAAAAGGGAAAAAAAAAGCAGAATCAATCAGCATCTCTATGGTTGAGTCTAGCAGTCCTTGTTCAACCAGAGAAGCACTGAAAGGACGTCAGCTGCATGGAGCCTTGCTTCTTGCAAAGGGGTAAGTTACAAGTACACGCGGTGCCCGCAGTGAGAGAGAGGGGTCCTTTCCCTTCCACACTTCTCACTGTACCTGAACACATCACCTGCTGCAACAAATATGTGTGCACACAACATAAAAGTGTTATTTTGTGCAATGAGGGAACTGAATCCTTGAGAACTGGTGACTTGCTAAGGCTGACGTAGGAAGTCAGGCTGGCACCCTACCTCCGGGCCCACTTTCTCACCCAAAAGAGCAGTAATTCTGGGAAATGCTCCTAGTGAGAAATTGGTTAAATCTGGAAGGTTAGCTGAGAATATATTGAGCTGGATTTGGCAAAGATCAGGGCAGCATCCAGCTGACCTACCTGGACCAGGGCTGGAGAGTTTGGATTTTCTGGGGGGTTCTGGGCAGTTTGTGAAGCCCTGCTCTGCATTTCTGACCTCCTGGGGACAAGTGCCCCAGGCCCCTGGGCCACCAGCCGAGAAGACCTGCTGGCCCCTCTAACCCTCCTCAGCTCCTGAGCTTGCCACGGGGCTGCGCAGCCAACTGGGAGCCCCGAAATGGCTCCACCACCCACAGGTCTGAGCAACCTTGGTGGAGACCAGGGCAACCACACGGGGGTACATGGCAGTACCTCAGCAGTGGGAAGCTGACAGGGAAGTGAGTGCCGGGGAACAGCTCTGACGGCCAAGGAGTGTATGTTATTTCAAAAGGACCCGGGTTATCCACAGTAAAACCTTCCTGGAGCTTCTGGGGATTTGGCATTTTAGAGGCTTGTCGCAGGATATGTTTGTGGAAATTTTTGAAAACTCTTGCTGTTGGTCCAGTTCAGAGCAAAATCAAATTTTGCTTATTTTTATTTTTAAAGGAAAAAACATCTACAAGAAAGACTGATTTTCAGACAGCTCATCTGTAACTAACTTGTTCCTAAGACACAGCACGTTCCCTGGCTCAACTTGTTGATTTCTGTATTTTTTGTTATCATAGTTTCTGCTTGTCCTGCAATATTTGCTTCTATAAGCAAACCAGAAAGACACACAAGAACTACTGGATAAGGGCTAATCCAGCTCCCCAAAGACAGAATTTTCTGACAATACGCTGGAATTGCCAGGTCTTTTGTAACGATGCAGTGGCCAAAGCAGTGAAGAGAGTAGCAGGTGTTGGAGAGATACAAGTTGTGTGTCATTAACTTGAGAAGTTAAGAAGAGAGGAGGCTAGAATGGAAGGTATTGCTTAAGATTCATGCAAAAGGGAAATCACTTTGTATTCCTTTTCTAAGGCATTTACAGAACTGTCATGAATTTTCCCCAAATCAGAAAGGGAGGATAAAGCTCCACGAAAATCAACAGTGGGTCCAGTGCCAACGAGGAGACAGTAATCCACTGCATTACACGTTGCAAACAGGTCAAGCAAAATGAGGCTGTGAGACATGACCAAAAGTTTGTCACTGAGGAGTCTGGTAAAAGCCTTCTCTGCTTAAAGGAGCGGGGCAGAGACGGAGCAGAGCAGATCTGTCTATACACTGGCAGCAAAATGTCAGCGCAGCCATTGCACCAGAGCTTCTGGGCAAAGGGAAGAAGAAATTTAAGATGGGAGCTGGACATTGGCAAAGACATGAACTAGGTCTCCCTACCTGAGCGTAGCAGAGACACAAATACTTTTCTATACAGAGGAGCTAAAAATAGATCAGATTTGTCACGATAATGATATTTATACAGATTTTTCTCAAAGAACAAGTCATGCAGGCTTCCCTCCACATCCCCAAGCACCAGTTCCTACTTCATATTAAATAAGCTTATAGATAGTCACTATAAGTCGATTTACCTTCTTCCTGTTTCCACGCAGAGAAGTATAAGCATTCTGGGCTAGAAACACAGGCAGGATAAATTTATCTTTTTGGAAAGACACTGGAGCCCATCAGGAAGCCTTTGAACAGCAATTGCCAATTCAAAAACATTATCCTTTCCCATCTGTGCTAAAGAAGCACCCAGAAGTCGATAGACTCTTGTCCTTCAGTTGAATAGGCCTTTAATGGGTTTTGTGAGGCTCCATGGGCTACGTCAGCCACTAGACATCAGCCACTAGTCAAAATTAGGGGAGAAAAGCTGTCACAGGACGTAGAACAAGGGAAGTGATCTCCAGCAAGAAATTTTAGAAGCAATAAATTTTCAACAATAATAACCTGATCTCTCTTAACCACAGCATACAAACTCAGGCCAGTTTGACCAACTCAGACCATAGGACAGCAAAACTGGTACAGCTGCTTGCCACATTTAGGTTAGTGCAGCTTTACCTTAGTAAACAGGTCTTTTAAGAAGGTTGTGCTCTCATTTCTCTAAGACTAAACTACCACTCATGCTGAGTTTGTCACCTAAGGATGTTTGAAGAGCTCCTCAGTCTCTGAAGCATGATAAGGTCAATCTCTAACAGGCTAGCTATCTATTAGCATTTATTAGACTCTCAGAATGCAAAATTTTAAATATTAAGGGCTTTTTTTCTTTCTATTATATTCTATATCTATCTTTTCTATGGAATACTTGTGTTGCATTATTCTTTACTTGTGTTCCTGGCTTAAGACTTTCAGTAAAATTATCTTAAAATCTTCTCCTGGGGGTGTTCGGTTTCTGGGGATAGTTTCTGTTGGTTCCCACATCACTTCTGGTGATTCTGCCAGTGGGCTGTCATGCCAGTAAGAGAAGATTTGATATTTAACAAACGTATTCTAGAACACAATGTGTTCAAACAAATATATTCCTTTCTTCCCTCACCCTTGGTGCGTGAGTAGCGGCAGCTTTGGTGCAGAGGGAAAATTCAGCTGGAGCGCAAGCTGTGCTCAGCACGTCCGTCCCTCTGCTGCATTTCCAGCTGAGACCACCGTCAGCAGCCTCCCCACTTCATGTTTATATCCTTCCCTTAGCTGCGGCTGAGGTAATCTCTAGTGGAAGGACCAAGGTGCAAGAAATTGTTCCTATGCTGGCTTCCCTCCTGCGCCAAGATTTATATTACTCGTGGAACCGGATTTGTTACGGACTTGGACACAGACCGTGTCGGGAGAGCTCACAGATTCCAGGAATGAAGCGGCTTCCAAAAAGCCTTTAACTGGATATCAGCATAAAAGGAAATTCAGCCTCATTCACAGAAAACCATCGTACTCGCCTAAGGAGCACAGGCTGCCATTGTATCTACGACAGTTAAATGACACCAGCTCCTTTAGTGACTTTGCCTAAAACGAACAACAGAGTTGAAAGCAGAGAGGGAGGAGGAGGAGGGAAAGAAAGGAAACCCTCAGCAAATCCTCCTGCATATATTTATGCTTTATACAATACTGCCAGATGACTGAGACGTGTGGCCAAGTTGTGCAATTCTACAAAGGGCTTTGCAGTGAGGATTTAGAAAGCAGAAGCTGCTGGGTTTTGTGTTTAAGGAGAGCAGCTGAACACCCAAGACTGAAAAGGGTCCCATGCCAAGGCCACACGTGCCTAATCTCCGGCGCCTGGCCTGACACCCCGGCACAGGTTGCAGGCAGTTCTCCAAACTCGCAGGAGACGCCTACAGCAAGGAGCTGTCAGGGACCTTCCCTGTCCACGGCAGAGCGGGGCAGGGGGAGCTTTGCCCACGCTGGGGCACGCTGCTGCCCTCACACCCTCACCCCTTCTGCCCCTCCTCTGACGAGCCCTGAGCCCGCGGAGCAAGGTCCGGGCCGGGGGCTGGCTGTGCACGTGGTGCGTAGTTCGCCTCCTTCGACAGCAGCAGCCAAACCACCGTGGGCTTCTGCTAGCTTTTACCCCCCGGCGCATTCATGCTGATGAATCACGCCTTCGGTCCCCATATCAGCTGCAAGCGGGAAATCCCGGCCGTTTAAACCCAGCGGATAAGCGGAGGAACATGAAAGGTGTGGGAACAAAGGAACACATGTTCTGTGCCAAATCACGTTCCTTCTGTGTTTATTAGTTTTAAACGGGACCAGAATATGCAATGAGAAACAACTGAAGGAGTACGATCTCAGACCACCGGCACCTCGCGGCTGGGGAGTCACCGGGGGTCTGCGGCACAGCTGCTCCGCGGGGACAACAGGCGATGCGCTGAAAGACCCCTCGCAGCCAGCAAGCTCCCCTAGCCCTGATTATGCAAGATTTACTGGCTTAATAGAGCTTGGACGCTTGGTTAAGAGGGATGTTTTCAAGCAGAGCTGATTGATTGATAGAAGTGGGGGAAGAGGTGGTGACAAAGCTGAGTTCTCTCCCTTATTTTTTAATTAGGGTTTAATTAGAGTTTATTTAAAAAACAAAGAAATCTCCCATACATTTCTCCTTCTCCTTCCTGCCCTCCATTTTGCTATTATATATTGCTATATACATTGCTATAAAATTACATATCTTATATAATTATAATGCTATATGTTATATATATTGCTATAAAAAGGAAGAAATGGGTGGAGGGGAGCAATATTACACTTCACATTTTGATAGCGAACTCAGAGGTTTCAGAGAATTACAGGTGAGCGTGGAGGAAACTATTTGAAAATTGTTAGAAAAGTCAAATCAGTCATTTTCCCACTGGCAGGAATTAAGACCTTATAGGATCTGAAGTCACCCACAGACGAGTGGCAGTATTAGTGCCAGGTGCGGGAGGACCTGACTTAGCCAAGGGCACACAGGTAGTTTGCTTTCATGGCCTCTCCTAGAGAAATCCTGCAGAATTTAATCAGATTATAAAAGCAGTGCTTGAAGTCTGCAGCACTGTTATTCCTCCTAACTGCCTCGTGATGGGTTTTAAAGTGCTGAGAAATGTTTACCATTTCTCGTTAAGTCCTTTTCCAGAAGGTAGGAGCTAAACCCACGTGCAGCTGTTATTGTGCTCCCATAGAGCAGTGGAACGGGCGAGAGATTTTTCTTTTCATTTTCCCCTTTGTAACACTCAGCGGATCTCCCTCGGGCTACAGTAATGGAAAGAATGCTGCTCCGGGATGGTGAAGGAGAAATACGTGCGTGTGTCCTGCAAGCGGAACTGCAACGCGGCAGAGCGGCTCCGTGCATTTTGGTTCCTGCTCGCCGTGATTCAGCCTCACGTGCCCCTTTGCCGGAGGGGCATCCATGCGAGGGCAGGCCAGCCAGGACAGGGGATGAGCCTCACGCTGCTTCACAGCACGGGGACTCTCTCCTCGTGCCCTGCCACGCTGTCTCCAGCACAGGACCCAAGCAGTAGGGAGAGCGCTGACAGCAGTACCCGGGGGTTGCTGGGGACTGGTTCAGCTCCCAGGGTAATCAGAGCAGCCCAAAGGCTGATCTAAACCAAGATTAATCCTGTACTTGGATGTGAGCGTGGTTACACATTGCTTAGCAGGCTGTAAAGAGAGGCAGAAGCCTTTCCAGTGAGTATATTAGCATTATAGAGCAACATAAGAGGAAAAGTAGATGCTACAGCCAACTGGACTTTATTGGAGAATATTTTCAGCCTGAGTCTTTATTACTTTTTGGACTTGCCACCGAGACACCTGGTGCAGTAGGAGTCCTCATGTGACACAGTAATCCAGACATCATTCAGGTCAAAAAGTATTGCAGCAATATTACTAGCAAAAAAGATGGCAGGATGGCCTCTGGACAAGATGTCACAGCATGTGAACTTCTTGGGGTTCCTAACTTTTCATTACAGGCTAACTATCGCTTGGGTCTAGGCTCAGATGACACTGGCCCAAACCACCCTGAAGGTTTGGCCCACAGGGTGGTGTTTCCTGGTGTCACTGCAGGGCAGAGAAGGTTTTTAGCCCCTTTCAGCCAGAGCATTGCAGTGCAGTGAAATACAGTTGCCTTAAAGTCCTCTGCCGTGGGCAGCCCACTTGTGAACAGCGTATTCAGAGAAGAGGGGATAGTCATCACACGTGCCTCTCCGGACTTTAGTGGTAGTAAGTGGAGGTATATTCAGAGATGAAGAGAGGCAGACTTGGTTCTCCCTGGTGATTCCTTGGAGCAGGGTTATTTTCATACCTCCCATGAGCCTGGAAACCCAGATACAGAGAAGACACCAGAAAGTGGCACATGTCTCGAACTCACAGCCTCTGATAACCCTGCCTTGGCCCTTTCACCCCTCTTCTGACAGGCAGGAAAGGCTATTCCCCTTCCTTCTCTGCCCTGTGCAGTGAAGGTCATGGCAGTGACGTACATCTCCAGGCTGGGGAAACCAGGGCAATCCAGGTGGTTGGTGTTGGGCTGGTATTTGCACCACCACTTTTCCTCTCCTCCCTGCGTGCAGGGCTAGGCCGAGATGCAAGCTCGGTCCCTGCACAGTCCTTCCCCAACACCACGCTACCAACTTATTTAAACACTTGTGTTTACCCACACGCCTCTGTGTTGTTTTTGTTTTCAAGGTCTAGATCTAACATATGCACTCAGTGATGCACTATTGATAGAATAATTAAAAAAACAAAGCAAGAGACCTAGCCACCAGAATTAACCTTAAAAAGTCTCCAGATATTTTTGTTTCAGAGTGCAGTGATTCAGGTTCTTCTACAACTCACAAATTATCTGTGAGCTAGAAATATGTGACCTTTACAAGGGGAAATACATAAATCTGTCTGGCCTGCACAAGTCACCAAACTTTCAGGATAAAGAGCATTCTGAAGTCTCCAGTTTACTTTTCAACTTCACTTCTGCAATCATAAATGTCTATTAATGCTGAAAAGCTGGAATTGGACTAAATTCTGGAAAAAGTGCATAGTGCCATAAACTAGACTTAGATTAATACCCAATTTGGCCTGCTCGAACGTACAAGCTAGTCATGCAACTTTACAATGAGCAGATAAAGGTCTCTGAAAGGCGATTATTTTTCTTTCATGACTGGTGCTAGGCTATCAATTAATTAATGACTGCAGTGCTGGGCTATTAGGTAGTCACTTAGATAGGGTTCACTGTACTCTGTCCCCAAACTGACTTGCTTTAAATGTGTTATGATCTTATGGATAAAGATTTCTCTGATGTGCTCTGTTCTTGTTGTGAAAGTGTGGCTACTATCAAATTGAAACCACTTTAATAAGTGTCCCCATTTCCCTCCAGATCATACTCTCCACTGTAAACTCTGTCTGCTGCTGCTGAAGTACAGAAGACAGATCAAGGTTCACAGGTTCCAAAGCCTGAAAATGTGGGCCAGCCCTCTTGGGCAGGGGAAGCTCTTGGAGACTATCAGATGAAAACAGCAATAAGAAGTCAGGCTTTTTACGCGCATCGGTGTGTTTGGCACATGCATTATTAAAACCCTCATGTACTTTCCCCAACACCTTTTTCTCTTCTTTCCAGTTTGTAGGATGGTCTACTTCTGTAGAGCCTGACAAAGTTCAGCTCAGCCCCCATCATGGAAAGAGTCCTACAGAAAATGCAGTTTGCCCCCTCAGTTCAGAAGGAACCAGTGATCTTGTATGGCTGGTTAGAGGTGAGATATGGAGGGACCTACCAAACGGAGTCCCTGCAGACGGCAGAGGAACGTGGGAACATCAAGCGGCAAAGACCCTCTTGAATCATCGAGCAATTGCCCCCAGCAACCAGAGCAACCATACATTGAGGTATGGGCCCGCCAAGAGCAAAATGGCAGCAGCCTCTATGCCCAGGCTTTGCTTCTGTTGGAACTTGGTGGAGATTTCAGGGGGAGGAGAGATGAGATCTGTATCAGCAAAGCAGCTTTAAAAGTTCTGACAACAAATATGGTGCCTAGCAGAAAAATCCTATGGAAAGCTCACAGTAGAGCCTTTTAAACAGGATAGGTCAAAACTGATGAAAAGTTTGATCTGAATGAGTTTTGGGTTGGATCCCCTAAGAACAATAATAACACATCAGTGGAAGGGGCTTGAACCCACTTGCTAGGAGTCAGCACTGTCACAATTTTACTGCGGAAAAGTGGAGTCTCCAAAGCAGTGTTCAATATAAAGGCATTGAAATCAGCTGCCATGGTGTGTCTTACTCTTTAGACTGTTGCTCATCCTCTCCCTACGAGCAGCCAGAGCTGCATAATAAATGTGGTCAGGCCACTCAGCAGGAATGCTGTGGAAAGCCAAGAGCAGCACTACAGCCTGTGACACAGCACAGCACGGGGCAAGGACAACATCCGGGTACTGCGTGGTCTCGCGATCCACGAAACCCAGTGATCCACACAATCTGGGGAAGAGGGAGGGCTCCAGAGAGGGGTGGCTTAAGTGCAAGATGGATGTGCTGTTTCCCCTCTAGACCAGTGCAAGCCCCAAAAGCCAGGCGTGCTTAAACAAGGTGAGCTCCTGAATAACAACCTGGGGTAAGGTGAAGCTTTTCTCTGCTACCTTTACAGCGTCAGCATTGCAACCCTCTAACGGTGCTAACCCAGAACAGGTCCCCGTTCCTGGTCACAGCGTAAACGCAGCAGCATTCATGCCGGCACAGAGAGGAGGGCAAGGCAGGGAGAGGAAGGGGAAGCCAGAATCGGGTAGAGTATGGACTGCCGTTTTCGGTGGCAGTGCTGGTCTACAACAAAAATAATCTTGAATTTATGCTGTGGAAGCCCTGAAAGATGGTTTCTGGGCCTCAGCCACTCTGCCTATTCCCTTGCCTAGTCCTAGCCCTGTCCCCACAGCCGTGGCAGGCACAGAATTAGGGTGCAGCAGTGGTGGCCTGGAGTCACTGGACCCTTTGCACCCAGGTCAGACAGGCTGTCCTTCTCAGCTGGTGATGGAAAACTCTTTCATCTCTAATCATCACAGGTGTTGGTAGAAATATGGTCTGAAAATGTTCCTCTTTAATACAATGCAATCAACATGCACAGCTCTATGACATCTTAGCACAGGGGTTTGTCACATCCCTCATTTACAGGCACGCTCCTTCCTCTTAGTGATTTTTTTCCAACTTTCCTGGAACCCCTGTCTGTGCAGGTGGCATATGGGGGGGTGGGGGGCCTAAGCTATACATCAGCTGCAGAGCTAGAGACCAAGTTCAGCATGCATCACAGTATGAAGCATGCAAAATACAGACCACAGAAACGATATCTGGAGAAAGCCATTCCCATGCTGAGGATGTATTAAAGCCTGCGAGCCGGGAACAGCCCATACAACATGCATAGTGGGGGAGGATACAGCTGCAGCGGGAACAGAATTGCTACCATTGCATGACTCGTAAAATGCAAGTTACACTAGGTAGTGCTAATGGGGAGGGGTTTACCACCCCCTTTATTTCCCCAGGAAATCCACCTCTGGTGTCTGTGTGCAGGACAACAGGGAGTTCAGGAGAGGAAAAGGGCTCGGGGGTTCCCTGTGTCCGTTCCCGCAAGCCCATCACTGCCCGTCTGCACAGGAGACAGCAATGCCTCTCGCACAGGCTGTCATGTGCATTTACAACTTCCTAGCAATACGAGTGCAAAGGGTTAGGCTTTTATAAACCAGCTGCTGGCCTTGAGAAACCTCGGCAGCTGTGGAGCTGGGGACGTGCTCTCACGCTTGGGCGCTGGCCAGGCTGCTGGGTTTGGGTCCCATCGCACTCAGCCCATGTTCTCCATGCTCTGGTTACAGTCAGCTTAGGCCCTTCTCTCGCCCTTGCTGGTACATTTTGTGGTCTCAGACTCTGTTTGTAAGCCCTCTGAGGGAAATGAGACCTCACTGTCCTGGACCAGGACCAACACTGGTACATCCCTCCATCTATGTCTGCGGTTCACAATCAGTGTAAGCCAATCTAAGACCATGTTGCCATCAAATGGTGTGGTCCTGTCTGCTCCCTGCCCTGGCCACAAGTTCCTGTTCACTCCCTTATGTCAGCACAACCTGTTCTGCAGCTCTGCAGCGAGTCAGATCAGCTCGGTGCATCATTTTTCAGCCAGATGAACAGGCTGACCTGACTCACTGTGTGGTTTCACACCTGCTAGTCTAGCACAATGGTGGTGGCAGGAATGCATGGCTTGGATGGGATGGGATGGGATGGGACGGGATGGGATGGGATGGGATGGGATGGAATAGGGGGAGGCAGGACTGCCCCTTTTGTCAGACATGCAATGGATTGGCTTGAACTGTTCATAAAACCTGCTCTTAATTTTCCCTTTGGTAAATAAGAGTAATTCTCTTTTAATGGGAAAATTTTTAAGCTTCATTGTGTTTTGGAGACTTTCTAACAACAGCACCTTTCTGCAGATCATAACCGAGTTGAGCAAATAATATTTCAACTGCTAACAGTTGAGTCAACAGCAGAATGATCAAGATTTAATCTTTTATTTCGCAGGGGGAGAGCATACTGCTGTTTTACAAATCCTTTTTCATCACAATAGGATTCCCTGAATCAAAGGCTTACAGGTGTGATTTTTGGCTGGGAATAAGCAGTTGCATTCCTGTCAAACATATTCTACTTTCCAAGCACAAACACCCATCAACTGCTTGCAGTTCAAGAGAACTGTCTTCCAGAAAAGGAAGGTGTTTCCTTCCCATGGGTTCAAAGTCGCATCAGGAATGTGTTGATTAGGATGCTGCGAACAAATCATCCTTCATTCCCAAAGACCAATTCATAAACTCCTGTCAAGAGTCGGAGTTAAGCAAGCAAAAATGCCCACAAGGGGCTAAAAGCTGCAGAATTTGGACCAGGAAGAAAAATAAATTCAGCCATAAGCCCAGACAAGAAGGTCACCTCCTTTTTTTTTCCTTTTTTTTTTTCCCAGTAGCAGAGATGAGAACCACGCTTCTTAGCTTTACACAATGCCCCTCACAAAACCAGTGGAGTAAAGCGGACATCTCTTGCAAAGACAAGCTGAAATGCTGATGAATTTTCTTGTTGATCTTTGTAGGCATATTGCTATACAACAGTCAGTGGCTCTGCTCTTTGGGAAATTAGATTAGATATGCATAAAGGTTCCTACTGCCCTTAAAGTCTATTCGTTTTGTCATACGTATTTCTTTTAGAGTGCCTTGTTTTTATTACATCAAAATTCTGAAGAAAGTCAGCGATTTCTAATTCTGCAGAGGATTTTGTATGTCCATGCCAGCAGAAATGACTGATTTTATCCCTCAGGGACATGAGTGCCATAAGTCAGAGGCTCCCAATGTACAAAATGTAGACAGGAAGGCAGTTCCTGTCTCAAGAACACGAAGTGGGCAAACCTTTAATAGCCAACAATGGTCCGATTTCAAAGGCAAATATCTCACGAGAGATCAAAGGGATTTGCTACAAATTCATTGCTTGGGTGCTTTAATATTGACAGACTTCCTTGCAGAATTTATGCAAGCGTGGGATTGAAGCCAACAGGATCATCTGAACCTGGAGACTGCCTGCCAGAGCATATCCTGGATTAAGGCAGAAATAAAAGGATGGACCAGTCCTCCTGTGTGGGTGGGATTCATCCCAGATCCCACCAGTCATTACTGGTTGCTCTGTACTTGGCAGAGAGAGATAGTGAAGCCATTCCTCCCCACTGTTTTAGGATAGGATGCCTTCTTATCCTTACAGTATGCTTAGGGTATCCTGAGGTCCTCAGCCTGCAACAGAGAGCCCTGGAGGGGAGGAAGGCTCTGACATGTCTGCTGGACAGGAGGGAAGGCTAAGGAGCTGCTGAGATTTGAAGCTCATGCAATTTGCCTACGCTGGTTTGAGAAATTTGGGTTAAAAAGGAGCCTGTCACAAAGCGGAAGAAAGTTTATCCTTGCAGTAAAGGTGCGAAAGCCTGGGTCAGCTAGGCAGAGCTCGTATGCCGGAAGGAACGGTCACCCTAGGCAGTAGAGCACAGGCTGGGAGCGCTGAAGTTGCAGAGCGGAAAGAGAGGCTGTAGAAGACTTTGTTGTGCACAAAAGGCAGGAGGCTGTTTAAGGAACCTCCCTGAAGCAAGAAGACAGGAAAGGCTGCTCAGGAGGCGGATGAAGCTGTTGGGTTTGGGGGCTTTGACTTCTGGAGGGGGAGGTTACCAAGAGCTCTGTCACGTGGAGGCAAGGGGGAGGAAAGGGGGAAAGGGAAAGGGAGGCGAGCTGCTGGGAGGAGGAGGAGGAGGAGGAGGAGGAGGCTGCGACCATTTGCTTCGCTCCGCAAGGAAGCGCTGACACCATGTTAATGCCTTCTGCGGGCAAGTAAACGGGACCCCACAGCTGCCCGAGCTCCCGGCAGATACCAGGGCAATAAATCTGTCAGTCCCTCGGAGGAGAGACGTCTCCCCTCTGCATTCCTGTGCAAAGGATTATTACCTAAATGTCTCCAGCACGCTCCCTCTGAAATCAGAGATGAACTTCCAGGGGTTTCTAAGCCGACCCTAGAAGGTATCAGTCACAGACCCGCACTAGTCTCTTGACAGCGAGGCTGACACGATACCACGGGCGATAAAGAAAGACCTGCACCAGGTCCCTGCACCCACGTTATCCAGCAAAGAGCTCCCACGGGGCTCCCGCTTTGCCTTCGGAGACCGCAGCCGTGCTGGAGACACGAGCACCCGCGCCAGGTGCCGGGCTGCTCCCCGAAGGGCTGCCAGTGCAAAGCCGCCGCCGGCCGGCGTCGGGCCTCCCAGCGTGGGGGGTCCGCGCGCCCGGCTGCGACGCGCTGCCCATGTGGACGGGGCACCACGTGGCCGCAGCAGGGTCTGGGCGATTCAGGGGGGTCTCCACCGGCCGAACACCTCCCTGCTCTTCTCGGGGGGCTCCTTGTGCGGGGACACGGCTGCAGGGCACCAGCCTCGGAGAGGGGCTCCGCGAGAGCCAGGGATGGAGGTTCAGCCGGCCTGGAAAACTCCTTTTAAACTGCTCCACACTAGCAGAGCTGCTCGCTGTTATAATTAAAGCAGCACAGTTTTGTGCGTGAAGAAGCCCTGGGAGACATTCTTGTACGAAAGGGCACCCAGCCAGTTCCCCAAAACCGCGGCGGTTCCAGTTAGTGCTTTCCAAAATATCTGATCGTGTGCATTTCTAAAGTGCAGGAGCTTTGCCTTGAAAACTGGGATTGCCTTAGTAACACTTCCACAGGGGCATGAAAGACGAAGCGGTGATGAGGTGACGTGTGTAGCTTTTACCGCTGCTGTTTGCACGCAGGGATCCCTTCCCACACATCCCCCACGCGTCTTCGAGCCAGCCAAAGAGCAAGGATAAAGAAGAGGTGAAAGGGAAAGCGGAGTAGCTCACCTCTAATTTATTCCTGAAAAAAAGTTTACCTGGGCCCTATTAGATTACCCTTGTCCCCTGAAAGACCCAGAACATTAATAGCACATGTTCACCGCATTCCCTTAGGTAAGAAGAAAGCCTACATGATGCCAAATTCCTCTAGCAGGTCAGTAACTCTGCTAAGCTGCTCCTTATTATTCCACATCCAAACCCAACATGGAATTTAACTGCACCATGTACTTGCCCTCCAGCTCCACCTGCACAAACCAGGCTGGCAGTATATTTATGAGTGAGGCATATCAGC
Organism: Apteryx rowi; assembly: GCF_003343035.1. Classification (NCBI taxonomy): domain Eukaryota; kingdom Metazoa; phylum Chordata; class Aves; order Apterygiformes; family Apterygidae; genus Apteryx; species Apteryx rowi. The sequence continues at coordinate 7,078,887 of NW_020451204.1, forward strand.
CGAAAATGTATATCCTTTATCTTTTTACTCTTTGCCATCTCCATAAATCCATAATGACTGAAGTCCAAAATACACTAAAAGCTTTTGAAGTGATCATTTACAGAAAGTCACCAGCATCATTATGGTTGGGTATTTCTAGAGGTTAGCAGGTGTCATAATGTTTTGATACGTTTTAAGATACAACCAGGAAAGACTTAAGATGAGAACTGAAATATTCATACTGATATCCAGCAACAATACTTTAGGAAACCATGTTAGGAAACTATAGCTTCCCGATGCACGGCTGTGGTGACTATTAATAATCTCATTAGAGCCGATCAAAAGTTTCTGTCTTGGCTTTTGTTTTGTTTTGTTTGCCAAAACAACAAAAAAGTTTTTAGCAGAGACAGAAATCATTTCAGGCAACGTATTCTTTTATTTTGGGGAATGAATAAAAAATCAGAAACTGCAAAAAATATATCCAGAGCTCAGCACTGTTCCTGTTAAAATCCCTGGAAATCCCTGGTGTGAACGTGAGAGGAGCAGGAGCAGGACCAGTTTCGGCAACCTCGCACGACTTGCCTAGTTCCCAGTTTTTCAGCGTTAGGCGTCTCTCCTCCCTCCCCCTTGCTTGCCTCTCCTCTGGCCGTGCTCGCAGGCTTCGATTTCTTGGGTGACGAGCTCGGCTGGGAGAGTCGTGTCCCTCTACACGTATCCTCGTTCTCAGTCCTCGCCTTCCCACAGCAGTTTGCCGCCCCCGCGGCTGCGCCAGCCGAACTGAGCTGAAACCACATCTGTGAAATGACCCAGGCTAAACGCAACAACAACTGCAAGTCTTAAGTGGCAGCGGGGTTTTTCCAGGTCATTTCACAGATGCAGTTTAGAGCACGGCCCTACGATCGGCCGTGTGCCGAGGGAGGCAGCAACCCGCGGCACAGGAGGGCAAGGTTAACCCCGGGAGAAATCATGACATGGAGCCCTTAGCACGGGCGTGCTGGATGTGGACATGGTTAGTTATTTGCTGCAAGCGGCGGCTGCGTCGTTTGCCTCACTAAACCCAGAAAATTCATCAGGTTGAAAGAATGAGAAACGTCCTGCCCGTTTAGGAAGCTGAGCCGGTCCGGGGCAGGTGCAGCTCCGCAGCCTCCCTGGGAGTGCCGAACCTTGCCCAGAGGCCACCACCAGCACCCTCCATCTCCCCAGTCCCACTGCAAATACGGGTTTTGACCGCTCACTTCTTCTTTCAATATGCTTCCAAAGCAGTTCCCTCTGCGGGATTTCCTAGATCGCTTAAGAGGAAATGCCCTCACGCGGGGAGCGATGGGGAGCCCTGCCCGGCTCCGGGTGCGCGCTCGGAACGGAAAGAGCTTCCAGCGAGCGCTTCCCCTCGCAGACGTGCTCCTTGCTCTGCAAGGCGTGAATTAATGCAACGCTCGTGCTGCACCTCTGGCCTCGCCACCTCTGCAGGGAGGGGGGCTACAATATACCAGTAGTTGTACTGCTCCAGATACTGTGTTTAGCGTTTCTTGTTAGATATCCTACAGGCTTTGCTAATGCATTTTGATGGCCAGGTTAGGATTTATTACTATTTTGAAGCAAATGTGCTTAAAGCAGAATCTTGAAGAAATGAAAGATGAAAGGCAGGCCTGCCGAGGGCGTGAAGGCAAGGTGTGTGCGAAAGGATAGATGGGCCAGGCTCACCGTGACACTACAGGATAGAAAAGAAACACTTAATAAGCATTAGATTATACAGATTTCTTTCCTCTAATGTCTTGGCGCATCCTAGAAAACAGCACAGTTTTTTTAAATAATCTATATTATTAACACAGCTACAGTTACCATCATACAACAGCACTTCAATCGTAATGTCTCTGTCCCCACCATAGCTCTACCAGTGGAAAAAAAGCTGTTACTCACTCTGAGCAGCACGGCTTGCGAGCGAGGAGGCTCGTCGCCCCGAAACAGCGAGCCTCTCAGTTGCATGGCAAGCCCGTCCCCTCCCGCCCACCGTGGGGAGAATAACGCGCCCCACACACGGAGCCGGTGCACGGAGCTGGCACGCAGAGGGCACCTGGTCTCGGCTGCCACCACAAACCAACTTTGCCTGCACCTCAGCCCCCTGTCCGGGGACCAGGTTGTGGAGACACCGCTTTTCCCCTTGGTCCCCCTGCGTGGATGTGACCTGTTCTCCTCCCCAGGAGACACCCAACGTGGAGAACGGGATTCAGCCCGCCGCGCTGGTGTCGGTCGCTCGCAGTCCTGCTGCCCGTTGCGCGATACGGTCGCTCAGCGCGGATGGGACTGTTTTCTGCAACTAGAGCTGCTTTCTAGTACGCCACCTGCTTAGGATTTTGCCTTTCTTTTACAAACTCCTTATACTGGCAAAAGCCCTAAAATAGGTATGCTAAAACTCGGAATGGACTCGACTGTTCCCCCTTCCCTGCTGGAGCGTGGCTGTGCGCAGGCAGTGGGGACACAGGGCAGGCTCGGGTGGGTACACGATCAGGAAATCAACCTACCAAATGACTATTTTCAGTGAGGAAATGGTAAATGACCGCAGGAATCCTGGCTCCCCAGCTCTTCCTCCAATGGGCAGACCTTGCTGCTCCGACCGCCCTTCGGAGCAGGATCCCAAGGGTGCAAGCGCACCCTTGAGCCCTGCAAGGCTCGCTTGCGAACGGCGCACCAATTTCCCCTTGTAAAATGGAGAAGTGACAGCACAGCTTCTACAGTTACATGCCCATATGGGCTGAGAGAGACACCACTTTATAATGTCAGTGTAAACTACCAAAACGATTGTAGCTTTGTCTAGCACCCGAAGTAATTCTCCTAGGCACTGCATTACAGCAAGCTAGGCTCCAGATGCTTCTTTACATCTTAATATATGCATTCCTCCCGTTCCGGGCTTAAGACCTAACTAAGCTTTGCAAACATCTTCACGAGAGCTACCACATTCTCACTGTCTTGCACTGTTCTTGCAGCGAAGGGTGAACCTCTGAAATGCAATAGCGAAGCCTCCGCAAATTAGAGGGCAATACGATAAACAAACACACTAAATCCATACTTTGTTATCTATCTGCCTTTTCTCTAGAGCTGAGTAAAGTATGAGCTCATATCCTGAGAGCCCTGAGCAGCTAATCCGAGAGTATTCCACTTGTGATGGTGTTTATTTTACTGCTTCTGATGGCAATCAGGGCTGCTAATGAACTGACAAGTGGGTGAGATGAGACTTAATGCTGTTGACCGCGAGGGAGAAGAGGGCTCCCTTCCACCTCACCACGTCTCCACTTTGCATTGCTCTGTTTTTTTGCCACGGTTGATGCCACTGATTTCCAGGTCTCCCCTTTCACTCCCTTCAGCCAGATATACCTGTTTTCTGTTTTTTTTTTTCATTTTATTGACAAATGACACCTCTAACCAGACAGATCTTATTGAGACATTATGCCAGTTCTGTGTGTGTGCAATTCTGGTGATTTTTTTGGAAAGCCAAGCTCCTTCCCGTTGCTGGTAACGTTTGGTCTGAGAAATAACGGCTAAGGGCTGAAGGGAACTGACATACTGGGGTTCAAAGAGCATTTGCATCGGGGGGGGGGTCCTCTCTAATGCAGTTCTTCAAACAAAACTAATGATGATAAAAACGATGTAAGTGTTAACATTATCTCTGAGAAACAGTTAAATCATGCTAGCCTGGGGAACTGAAAGAAAGGTTTAATTAAAATCTGCTGGCGTCAGCCTTCTTCCCTACACTACAGGCGAGGCCCTCTAAGAAAAACCTCCTACGGAAAGGACAAATCCCTCACGAACCTGGAGAACCTCCCAAAAATTAAAGCTGCAGGAGCAGACTCCAAGCATGGGAAAAGCAGGGCGTTGCCTGAGGCCACGGATTTTGGGGGTGCAAAATAGCCGCGACCCTGCTGCCCCAGAACCGCCTCAGGGCAGGAGGGCTGGCAGGTGCTGCCGGCAGGGCTGGTGCCCTCTGCCATCGCCTCGCGGCTGCGGAGCGGCACCGGGGGCTGCACAGCCGTCTTCCACGGCCTGCCCTCCCCTCTGCCCATCTCGGGAGGGCCGGGGCGGCAAGATGCAGCGTTGCCTGCCCTCCTGGGAAGCCTTTAAATGCTGCCCGGTGCACATGTGCGTGTGAGAGAGGCTCCAGGGACCCTCAAATCAGAAGCCAGACGTGCTCAGAATAATGATATTTGCTTTGATACTAAAGTACTGTTAATTTTATTTGTGTTTGGAGCCTCTAGGGTGTTCCAGCTTTTCTCAGCATCTGTGAGGACTAGAAACACATTATGGGTTTAAAAGACAATAAGGATTTTCTTGCTACCACCAGGACATTAAGAAAACCCCCCCAAAAGTGTGGGACAGGATAAAATCATGGGAGCTGGCTTCACTGCAGGTAAAAGAGCTCAGCTTGGCTTGGAGTCTGCGGAGGAAAGCTGTGGGTTTGTGTGGGCATCTGTGGCTATCACAGCCGCCCGGGGACACCGAGGGAAATCCCAGGATCTCAGGCCATCTGTGTCGAAGGGCCGAGGCTCAGCGCCTCTGCCTCCCCCTCCATCAGCTCCCTTGGGAGCTGGCTTAACATCAGGCATGACTGACAGCCGTAAATGATCTCAGATTAGATAGGGAGGGCAAAGACAGGGACGCAAGCCCAGCAAAACCCCTGCAGAGGAAACAGGAGTGAGTGAAGACAAAGTGGCCCGCTACATCTCGCAGCGAGGGGCAAGCAGCCAAATCGGTGACCGGCTCGGGGAGCAAACACAAGATCTGTCTCAACAAGGTGGTAGCTGTGGTTTTGTTGTAGCTGCGATGGCCTAAGGACAAAGGGAGGTTTGTAGAGAGATGTAATAGCTTTTATTAAATCAGCTGCGGTGCGTGGGGGAGAAAAGATGAGCTCTCGGGTGCACAAGCCCTCTCTTGTATGCTGCCCATCATGGTTACACCTCCCGTTCCAGCCTACTGAGGGCAGGAGACGAAAAGCACAAGAGAGTCAAACCCGGGATCCAAAGTGGGATTCCTGAAACCTGGTAATTTCTACCTGTGATTATTCTCTTTGCCACAAGAAATGCCAGAAATCATATAAGAAAAAAAGCAATCAGAGGTAAAGGTGAGGAGCAGAAGAGGTTATTTATGGGTTACAGAGGTCGTGTGAGTCGTAGGCGTTCTCTGCCAGTCTCCAACATGCCGTCAGCGAGAGGGCCCCAGCCCACCTCGGCCTCTATCCAGGGCCGCAACGGGGACGAACCCGCACGGGTACAAGAGGTGGGGGTTGCCCAGAAGAAGATAGTATTTTGCCCCCCTTTTGTGGGGGCAAATGCAAGTGGAGGTGGAGAGGAGGAGACACGAACGCCCTTGGCAGGAAAGATGAACTCAAAAGGCTGGGTCATCCAGTGGAAGCGACTGCTTGATCCCTTCTAGGCTTCTGAGCAGGATTGGTTTAACCTGACGGGGAGACAAGAAGGGCCACAGCGGTATTTGAAAAGAGCCTAAGAACTGTCCAGACATGCCATGATGGTGGATGATGTCTGCTATCGAATTTGGGCCAGCTAAACCTTGGCAGGGGAGAACCAGAGGAAGGAGAATCTTCCGAGGTAATAGTTCTTTGTTTTCTACCCCTTTTCTAAGCTACAGAAAGATGCCCAGAAATACCAATCATCTCCAGCAAACAAGTATCACGTTAGGAGGTATGTTAGCATTGTGATCGTGACTTCCGGAGAGGATCCCGGGGACACAGAAATTCTCCTCTTCTTCCCCTCTCCTACCTCTGCTATAAATCTACCATCATGTATCACCTTCTGAATATTTTTGGATCTTAAATACTTATCTATTTATTTCAGCATTCTGAGTCACATGCAAAAAGACCCAATCCTACTGCCATTCCTTTTCTGCCAGTGAATGATGGTTCGGTATAAATAATTTTCATTTATTGCTTCAGTTTATTGTTTGAACTTCCCAAGAGATGAGATTGCCACTCTTTCCTTCCTTACATTGTAAATGATTTCAGACCAGAGGATTTCAAGATCTGGGTCTTGATTTCACTCACTTTTCTGTAAAACAAAGCTATAATACCAAATAATATATTGTAGAATTCTTGTGCAATGAAAACAGACTTGTCTTGAAATTATGAGATTACAACATTTTGAAATTATGTACATGATTATATTTGGTTGAAAGAAGAAAAATCTCTTCTGGGTTTTTTAATTATTAATTTGCAAATGTCACAATTAAGAAAAGCTGTAAAGGGTGAAGGTTGTGTATAATGGGAATTGTATGCGAACAATATAATGAATATTAGATGCTCCTATCAAAGAGATATATGTATGTGGATCAAATCTGATTGAATAATAGGAACAAAACTGGAAGAAAAATTCTTATGTATGGATTCAATAGCAGAGAAAAATGCAACATGAAGGACTGAAGTTCACTTCAGTTTTTGAAATTCAGTAAAGAGAAGCTGAACTGAAACTGTTTTTTACAATGTAAGACTTATGTTTACTTTTAACCTCTAGAAGGCCACATAAATGCCCAGCAGAAAGACAGCTAAACCAAGAGGTTTTTGCATATAAAAGCGGGGAGGTCTGTCGAAGACTGGCAGATCCCCAGAGGAAGCTGGCACCAGGCAGAAGAGCTTTTAGACATGATTGTTGAAGCAGAGAAAGAGTTTGGCTTTATATTGGAAAAGGATCGGCACAGAAAGCCACCCAGAACAGGCGAATGCGTCCAGCCTCCCATGCTGGCGCGGCATTACAGAAATGCAGCACCGTGGGACTCGTGGGGAGAGCAGGGCTGAACGGTTCAGGTACAAGGGAGGGGGATGTGGAGCAGAGTCACGGTCAGGTGGGATTTGGGCACGGCTAGCATGCACGGCCATGCTCACGGGTCATCAGGACAGACAAGTTTGTATCCACCCAAGGAAATCTGAGCCTGAAAAGTATCCTGCAAACGCTGTCACCCCTTTGAGCCAGCCAGTGCCGTTGGGAATGGCCTTGCTCTGGCTGTGGACGGGCCCCTTGCAGCGCTGGTATTGATGCTGATTTATGTCAGTGCTTGCTTTTCCTGTTGAAGACATCAGTTAGTGAGCCGTGTGGAATCTCACTGAGCTGAAACGTGGCCAGCACTGTCACACTGCATTTAATTACTCTTTGTTTGTTCCCCAAAGGGTCCATAAGCTGAGCCTTCTAGGGCTTTGGAAGAACTAAAACGTGAACCCTGACTTTTTGTTAGTTGGTTCTGGAATGTAATTTAGGTCTGAAGCTGAAACAGGGTCCTCTACTGTTACTACTTTTAGAGGCCCAATTTTGGTTACCTTGGGTTTGTTTTCTACAGATGCTGAGTGAAGGGCTAACATTCCTCAGCACTTCTAAATATGTGTCCAAGTTTCAGTTTAAGTACCTAAGAATGAATTGAATCTTCTGGCGCCAGCTACTATTTTTAATAAGATGCCAAAGGACAGACACAAATTCTGTGACAGAATGGGTCAGATAAAAGAAAGAGAGACCTTTTTACCCAGCCCAGCCATTATGATCTTAAATTGTGGAGCAAGGAATGCATGTTTTATGACATGTGAATCTATACAATATTATTCAGCAGCTTTTACCTGCTAAGTTATTTGCTGACTCCGTTATATGCCTTTGCATAACTTCTTTTCTCGGAACCAGTACAACAACAGAACTATAGGCAGCTGTATGGGCGAAAGTCCATCCTGTCCCCAAAGAAGGCATCGTTTTGTTAGTCAAGGCATATGTCTGCTTTGTGTCAAGGCAACAAAGCTAAGAATCCCTTCTGTTTTTGTTGTGGTGTTCTTCTGCTTAATTAAAGAGTTACAAGAAGGCACTAATTCAAACAGAGCAGCTGGAGAGCTGTGACCGCTGGTGTCTGGCAAAGAGGGTGACAGAACAGGGCTCCATTGCAAATGTATAGTTGGCACCAAATGAAAGGAACCTGCCATTATTCTTGGAAAGGTTTTAGTCTCCGTGTAGACTCCGTACCCAAAGTATAGCTCCATGTGCATGTTCTGAAGCCTGTAAAGTTCAAACAACAGCACTTTGTGCCTGACGCTGTGGCACTGAAATCAAGGACAGTACTCTTGGGATGGACACGCCACTTCAAACACGTGGGTCTGACTATGCCCAGTTGTTTCATTAAGGGACCTAATGGACCAGATGATCTGGCTTCCGCCACTGCACTTCCTTTTAAAATAATCAAGAAATAAGAACTTCCTTCTTATTCTTATGGCTTTGACTTTTCTAAGCTAGTGGACTTTTCTATGGACTTTTCTAAAGGTATTTAGATTATTTAGGCAGGTTTGCTGGAGAGAGGCTGAATGCTTGTATCACTGTAGAGCTGGACTGCTGCCGTCAGGCCAGCGCCTTTCAGATATATATTTTGTGCTATCACCTCGCCTCAGAATATTCAGTGTATTAGGTATTACAGTATCTCTGTGTGCAATAGTCCTCAGCCTAAGGCTATGAGATAAATAAGAAGAGCAGAAGCAAAGAGAAACACATGCCTCAAGCGTGTAATGCCAAAGGGAATGGGTTATGTGCTAAGATAGCAGAATGTCACTCTTGCAAAGTTTTAAGAATAAGTAAAAATTCCACCACTCAAGTAGCAGAAGGTGGCAGAACTTGGCCCTCCATAAATATCAAAAATGTTAGTCAGACAAAACAAATCTTAGGATTTCTGAAGGAATAGCTGTTAGTGCTAAACTATCTCCATAGAGGTGTGGTTGTCTGGTGTAGAAAGCAAGATATGCAGAATGACCAGCATTGAAATAATTTTTGATTGCATAATGTAAGATAAAGCTGTTTCTGAGCTGACTGCATTCATATAACTACTTTTTTATTATTCATGAAAAAAGATTACTTTCTGGAAGAGAAACTTGGAGTCAGCTTGCAAGTGGAAACTCAAGAAGAGTCCACAATTATTCACATAGTTAATATTGACATTACCAAATGCCTTTACAAATTCTTTGATGCATCCAAAGAAACAAGATAATTTATAGATTAGCCTCCAACCTCTATATTGGCCTTTGGCATTTATTTTGTTTTGGTAAAATTAGCCAAGTAATGAAAAGTAATTTTCCAGGATTCTCTTCTCAGTGCAAAGATGGGGTGGGAAATGACATGGAGTCATTTATGCTGTGCTCATTGATGAGACCAGAAAACAGAAAAAAATTCTAACCGAGATCTCAGTGACTCAGAAGCAAGATTTGGAAAGTGGTAGAATAATGCAGCTGTCAAAAGCAGCATGCAAAGAATGAACCTGCCCGGCCAACTGTGAGGCGGGTTGCGTGGGGCAGAACGAGAGGGACTCCCCATGGTGGGGAGATCTGCCTGAGGCAGCAGCAGCGCTACTCCTTGGGCTCTTTTCTCTCAGTTTTCTCACAGGGGTATGCCTCATTAATCTTGCACTTTGGCTATTCTAGGAAAGGGGCAAAAGGAATTGCTTGTTAAATTTCCAAGTTGGATTTTTCAAAAGCAACGTGCACCTGGTAGTGGGCTCACCTTCACACATACCCCATGTCCAAGGTGACTGTAACCCAGAGCTGCAGGAGGATGGTCTCTGTGGACACAGAGCCTGCAGAGCACCCACCAACTTTTGCATCTGCTGTGTCTGTCTGCGCACCCATGGGTCCCCTCCATGCTATGCATGACTTTAGGACACAGCCACTGAGAGAACTGCAATCTGGATTCCTTGAGCAATATGTCTCTGGGCCAATATATACATCAAATTACATGTAAGGCTTGGTCTGGACTCACAGGCAGAGTCCCCAAGGCCCTAGAGGCCTGGAAAGTGATTTCCTGAGGGGCCCGATTAGCAGTTTGGTGCTGAATCAGGCTCCTTAGGGACAGACCTCTTCTCTTGGCTCCTAAAGCTAATGCAAAAACAATTGAGTACAGATGAGCTTCAGAGAAAATGTTGGTCTCTAGAGGCAAGCACAGCCGAGCCTGGATTTGATGATCCCCCTATGCTCAGCTGCTGTAAGAACAAAGAGCAGTGAGTTGCCACAACTGAAAGGGCAAAAATAGCCTCGTGGTTGGAGCTAGACCCCCCAGGCCTTCTGTGTGAGCCTACCATGTCCTGCTCTCTCTGGCTTGGTTGATCCTGCCAGAGCACTCTGGTTGAGAGAGAGGTCAAGACTTGCATGGTCCCAAGCTCTTGCATGGTCCCCAGCCAAGCCCATGGAAGCCACACGTCCTTTTAGGTATCCTGAATTCAGTCCTTCTTCTTTATTAAGGAGAGATGCAGCAGAAAGCATCGACCCTTCTCTTCTACCTTTGCTGCCAGGGAGTGGGTGGCCACAGCTGTATCAGATGCAAAGACTGCTCAGCAGCCAGGCCCGGATCAGTAAGAATGCACAATATTGACACAGTTTGCTTTATCTACGACACGAACGTTGCTGAGCCACAAAACAGCAGAGCAACGATGTGTCAAGTCATAAATAACTCATCATGAGGAAAGCGTGCGCTGTCTGGGCATGCAGCCATAGCATTCATCCTTAGATACACATTCAAATCAGCTCCATTAGTATCATATTCTTCTGTAATTACTCCATTGATTCAAACTGCATCCTATCTCCCCCCAAGAGCAGATAACACCCTTTAATTTACTGAGAGGAGAAAGGAGAATGCTAACATAGCATCCACACTGTGCTCAGAGCAAGGCTAGGGAGTGCATGAGTGGGGCACGAAAGCCTACAAAAGCTGAACAATGCCAATTCTGCAGGTGCTAAACTCAGCAACAGCAAAAAACTTAGACCGAGTGCAAATGGGATGCCAGTGTTTACTTACACAGTAGCATCTCAGGACCCTCATGCTCATCCTAAGAGTAGGAGGGGTATGAACTCTTCAGTGAACCCAGGCTGTTCTGTGTTGGTGATGAAACCCAAAACCTGTCAAGTTTCATGTGGTGTCCAGTTTCCTAGCGGAGGTTTCAAAGTGCTCTTGTTACATTACCTTGTTTTCAGAAGTACTTTTCATGAAACTTTACAAATTCTTCTCCTTAATCCCCTTTAAATAAGGCTATTGCGACTTCCAAGAACTCCCTGAAAGCTTTACTATTTCTATTATTATTGTTGGCACACAGGATGTTCATTACTACCAAGAGCTGCTGGATTATGTTCCTGAGTGAGAGAGGGCATGAAGAAAGCTCTTAGGCTGTCCCTCATCACTACTGTATGCAGAAGCTGTCACAGAACAATAGCTGAAAGCTGGATGACCTGTCTGCAAAAATAACCCAGATGATGGAAGCTGAGAAATGAGGGGGTAAAGTCTAGATTTAAAAAAAGGAAAAAAAAAATACTTTCTTGTCAAATAGGGGAAACTACAGAATTTTGGCCAGGGTCACATCTGCAGTACTTATGTATCAACCAAAGCAATTTTATTTGAAAGATGAAAGGGAAGATGGCTAGATGGGGAATCCTGCAAGCAAGAGAGGGATGGTGGTGGTCTTTGGTCTGTGCAAAGACTTACAAACCTAGAGACAGCAATGCTGTTGGGCAACAGCCAAGCAAAGGAAACCAGGTCTCTTTGATCAGAACTTGCTACTTCTATTAGGAGGATGAATTTTATTTTGTGCATGTGCAGGCCCTGATAATAGGAACACTGGTGGAAATAAACAAGTTGTGCACTGGCCAGGATGAAAGGCTCTGGGCTGCGCAGTGCCATTACCTCCGTATTTATGTGGGAGTGAAAAGCAAAGAAAAAATGTAATGAGAAAGTCTGGTTTCATTTAGGTGTTGTTTATATTCAGAATCAAGAACTCCCAGCCCACACACACTCTTCCCAGACAGCTGCCAGCTAAAGAATAAAGATTAAGAGGAAGAGATGAAGGGACAACATTACAGTAGCACATGCTACTAAGAGAGGTTTTGGTGGTAAAGCACAAGGAAGTGGATTCAAAAAAACTGAATCCGGTCCAAGGACTCTCTCAAGCTTATTGGAGGGCTTTGGCCAAGTCACACAGGCCATAATCTCCCATCTGAATTTGCCAAAGTGTTAACGCTTACATGCCATTTAAATTAATGACAACATTTTTTGAGGTGCTGAGCTCTCGCAAATATTGCAAAAGGAAAGGGTGTTAATGGTTCTCTGGCAACCAGAGTTGAGTGCCCAGTCTGAGCACTTTGAAGGGACTGGTTTTACCCTCTGGATTTAATTTGCTTTCATTTGCACCAGAGTAAGTCTGGAGAAAATAAAGGTAGATTTTGCTTGGTGTACTGGAGAGAAGATTGTCTGTACGCAATTTCCATGGTATCATTGATAAAATGACTGTAATACTCTTCTTTTGAGGGGTGGAGGGAAACAGATTTGCAAAGGTAGTCAAAGGAAACATTTTAGTATCAATTAGTTGCTATTCCCCACGTAATGCTATCCATTTCCTGCTAATATTTAGTTGTTAACTAGTCATCAAAATATTTAACTGCTCCCAAAGTTTTTGAACGTGTACTTGAAATGCATCATTCAGCAGTCATATACTCAAGACCCATGGGATCATCCAGCATCCAGGGGAGACTTGAATGCAACCACTCTTGGCCATTTTCCCAAGAGAGCATCAGCAGGCCCTGTGAACTCCGGAGGTGCTGATACTACAAAACCATGAGTACGTGCAAGTTTGGCTGTGAGAGATCCCATTGTTTTGAACGGACTGTTCACAGTCTCCACGTATTTATGGTGTTCAGCTTGTGATAACATCAATGCAGGGCTTCACCTGGACACCTACTGGTACATATCCTGTTTCTCTGCTGACCTCTTCTCTTGCACTCATATATCTCCATGCAATGAACACTTTCCCCTGCTGTAAATGTGTGACAAGCTGTGATCAGACTCTGTTTTACAATGGAGCTGCATGGGCAGAAACAACTGTGCAAAGTGACAAGCAGGGGAGAATCAAGCTCTTGAATCCTCTTTGTAATGCATTACTTGAACTCCTCAGATAAACAGCATAGCTACAAAATGGTCAGAGAAAAATCCATGGAACAAAATGTGAACAATAATAAAAACATAAATTTATATTCTATGCAGGGAGGGACATTCATGACATTTCTTTCCAGTTTCCCAGACCGCTGCAGTTACATATTTGAATTTTGGGGTCTGCCCTCCATCATCATTATTTTGCCAATCAAATCAGTTCTGATCCTGGTAAAGTCAATGTGAGTCAATATGGCATTCACAGCCTTTCTACTGACTTCCAAAGACCTGAAATGAGGCTCACTTAATCAAATCCACTCTCTGGGTTCTCTAGACAAATAACTAACCAGGGTATCAAAAAGAAACAGGAGAAAAAAAACAGATGATAGAGTTACATATTCAAAGTCTGAAAGTAGCCATGAGGTCCTCTAATAAGGTCTACATACCCTAAGGGTATGACTGATGTTCATAGGAAATCATGGGTGATTGTTTATATTCAGAGCATTTGACTTCAATGAGGCTCCCCAGCTTGCTTCATCAGATATATGTCTCAAGCTGTCTCATTTAAGGTCTCAGCTCCTGAGTTTCTGGAGCTCCAAACAGTTTGAATGGGGAGAAATGATTCCATGATGCATTGGAAGATGTTTGGATTTCTTTTGTTTTAGAAAAAACAACCTGAACTCTGAAGGCCAATGGAGTTCAAGTCAGGTGAATGATATCACTAGTTAGAAAGGATCACTAATATGCTTTTGTTAGCATGAAACATTTATTGGAGTCATAGCACAGTTGTTGGTTCAGAACAATAAAGCCTTCTCCTAAGTTTCCACCCCAGGAGTTTAAGAGCCGATAAAACAGGACTTGGAAATAAAAGAGGGGATTTTTTTTTGATGTTATAGCTGAGGCGGAGAGACTAAGCAAGCAAGTTCCAGTGCATAGTTCTGGCAGTTTTGATTTATGGACTTGTAAAGACTGATAAAGACCCTCCAGGTAGCATACAAAACACAACAGAATTAATAATTCATTATATGTCAGAATCTGGACAAAGATGCTAGATGTATAGAACTGCATTGACATTTAATCATGCTTTATTACCTAGACAATCTCTAAATATTAAAATGATGGTCAGTTATTTACAAGCACATTGCTGCCATAAAGTAATTTGTGACCAAACAAGTCTTTGGTAATTATATTCTAATCAAATTTCTGTTGGGATCATGCTTATATCGAATTTAAGGTTGGCTCCATCTGGAGCAGATGCAGTCTTCTTGTAAAAGTAATAATTGATCAAATTCGGGATTTGTTTTCATGCATGCAACTCCTTTGTATTCCAAAATGTGTGAGTACATGTCCCAGTGGGGAAGGTCAGCTGGAAAAACTCATTAATTAGTATATTATGTGTGCAAATTAGAATTTTTCTCTGCTATTAGTTAAAAAATGGACTGATCCTCTGCTTGAAAAGGATTATGCTTGACAGGTAGACAGCAGGTCTCTTGGTGATGGAATTTTTTAGAATATTTGTTGCTAGCCCTTTTGCTGATGTCATTTTGAAAACAAAAGAGACAAAACATATATGCTTCAGTCTGATCCTGTTTTCTCATGTGTACAGGCAACATACATGCACCAAAACCCCTACATCACAGAATCACAGAAACGCTGGTTAGAAGGAACCTCTCAAGGCCTCTGGTCCAACCATCTGCTCAAAGCAGGACTGTTGCCAACACTACATCAGATCAGCCGCAGCTTTGTTTAGCAAAGTCTTGAAACCTTCTAAGCACAGCACCTCCATACCTTCTGGGTGACCTGCTCCAGGGCTGCCACTACCCTCCTGGTGGAAAAGTTTTTCCTAACATACAACATGGTTACATCATCTCCCACTGAGAAGAGTTTGGCTCCATCTACTCTGTAAATGCCCTTCTAACAGTTTTCAGCTGCTGCTCTCAGCCCCCGGGCTGGACTGAAGAAGCCCAGCCTCTCTTCACAGGACGTCACAAGTGAAATTGCAGGAATGCATTGTGAGGGAGACCTTGACACCATCTACTTTGGCTCCTTGAACTAAATATGCTTAGGACTAAATATCCTCAGTCCATCCCCAGAAAATGGTCAGTCAGCTGTTTTTCAAAATCTCCTGTACAAGACAACCTTCATAGTCAGCCTTCTCTTTAACACTGAAAAAAATTATTGCTCCGTCAGGCAGCTCCCATTGTTCCTTATATTCTACATGGGGCTGTGGTGTCTGGCAACAGGACTGAAAGAGTGGTCTACAGAGCCCCTAGTTCTGGTAAGAGCATCATAACCAGCTGCGAACCTGGTAGGTCACCTGATTCCATAAATTCCCTTAATTCTAGCAGCTGTATCTATTTCATTAAACTTTTTTCTAACGCTTCTTCTAGAAGAAGGACAGATATCTTTGCCAAACACAATATTACCTGACCATGAACGGGAAGTGAGGAGAGGCAGTCTGTATAAATGTGATTTGGCAGGGAAATTGGTACAGGAACGGACTATTAAAATAAAAGCTGTGGTATAAAAAAGTTGAGTCACACATGTGGCTTCTGTTCCTCAGCGTTTATCAGGGGGAAAAAGCATGTGATCTCCAGTTACCTAATCAAGAGAAAATGAGAACAGTGCTATTTGCCTATTACTATTCATTATTTTAATAGTACCAACAGCAAAGTATCAACTTTGTGACCTTCTTATTCAGGCAAGAAGAAACTGAATTCACTGAGACTGTAGTCAAAACCTTACTATTGCCTCCAAGCATATAAAAGCTAAAATTAAGATGGAAAAGGGGTCCTAGAGTCAGTAGTGCTGCAGTCTCTAGATACCTAGCTAAAGTACTGCAGAGTACACTCAAGTCAGTGGTAAAAAAATGCTGGTTGACTTCAGGGAATTTTGTATCAGATCCAAAATAAATCAGATCCTAAACTGTGGAGATCACAAAAGATAGGAAGAAGTTTGTGAAAAAAAATACTGTAAAAGTGCCCAGTACTGTTACAAACATCCCCGAAGGTTTCCGATAATAGTGCAGAAAAGCAATAGCTGTCATATTGTATTATTTAAGTAAGAATAGCCATTAGTCCTGTCTTGACTACATTCCAATCAATACAAGATAAATGGTCCTATGGATTTTTTTCCTCTTTTTTGTTCGTTACTTTAATAAAGTGAGCCACCTCTCTTGTTGCATAACAACTTCTAGAGCACTCACCTTTGGCACGCTGATGATGGATGGTCTGGGGATGTGAGTACAGACTGCAATAGCATCATGGCTGAGATGGATCAACTCATTAGCAGAAAACCTTGATGACTCTGTAGTAGTAGCTGCTGACTGAATAGCAGTATGATTACTAGAATTGCTGTTTGCGCGGCTGTGTTTTTCAGAGCCTCTACTAGCTTTGAACATCTCTTCGCTGGCCTTCTCTTCCTGGTGGCTGATGTTGCTGGCTGCTTTTGCAGATGGCTGCAGGCACACTGTTGAGGACATCTCGGTCTTTTGCTCCTCCATGCCTAGAGGGTTTGTGTTGGGCTGGCTGAAAGGAGTGTTTTCGTGTGCATTTCCGAAGCAGGTGAGCAGGGCTGAACAAGGGAAAGGATGCATCTTGGATGACAGGTTATCGGATCCGCTTAGCCTGCTTTCCACATCAGCATAATCAACAGACTGCACTCACATCCAGAAGAGAGCCGAAAATGAAAGCCCAAGCATCATGTCATTCCCGCCTTTGTAGAGAGAGCATCCCCCTGCCTGAAGTCAAGAGCACTCAGAAGTGGGGTACTACACGTTCCCCTCTGTCCTCCGCAGAACGCAGCCCGTTACCTCCTCACGTCCGCCCACTCCTATTGTCTGGAAGTCAAAGAAGCGCAGACACAATGAAAATGTTTGCGACAGTTGCATGCTCTTCTTCGGAGCTGTCAGCAGTTAAACAAAGCCCTCACAATACCCCCATAACCACAGCAGGCTATGGTTACAGAAGCAGACTCTATAGCATGAGGCAGTGCTAAGTCAATAGTGCTGTGGCCTCAAGTTACCTGGCGAAAGAGGCAAAAAGATAATGTAGCCTGAGCTCACCAGCCATAATAGCATCAACATGTGTATCAGTGACATCATAACAATAGTATGACTGGCTCCGATTACGCAGCTCAGATATTTATCAGCTGTAAAACCCCAAATCATTTATCTCTCACTGACTTAGATCAAAAATGTACTTTCAAGCTCTGGCTGGGTTGTTCACTGTTAAGAAGGAAACTGAGTGGCAGCTTTTGTCAGGGAAGAGAAGATGAGGTCCTGTATGAGCACCCCATGCTCCGGTGCTCAGATGCTCAGAAGCATCTTCCTCAACCCACTCCTTCAGCACAGGCATGTGGGAGCCCAGCCCTGCAGGTCCTTCTTCTCCTCAGGGGAGCAACGGATGATGGGCCACTCGCTCCCTACCACTGATGCATCCCCTCTTCCAACTCCACTCTGAAAGCTCTTCCTGGCCCTCTACTCTCCGGGGAAAATTAGGGAAATGTTGCACTAAAATTCAGCTGCCATAAGGCGGGTGTAAGGGGAAATGTTTCCTTTTTCAGTGTGCAGCAGCTTGATGTTGGCTGCTAAAACAAAAATATGTGGGAAGGAAGGAAGGAGGGAGAGTTTGTGGTTAGAGCATCTGCCTCCAGAAAATCTAAGTTCTTTTCTTTGAGTTGCTACAGACTTCCTGTGTGATAGTGGAGATGTTATTTGATCTCTATCTCCATCTGTAAAAAAATAGAAGAGTAATCACTTCTTTTTTTCCACCCACTATACATATCCTGTCTCTTTATAATAGGTTATAAACTCTTGAGGGCAGGAGCTTGCTCTTATTTGTTTTTTAAACTGCTGGTATAAATGATCTCCAAATTCACATGTGGCATCTACCTGCTAACAGCATCTAAATAAAAATCATGAGTTTCAGTCTTTCTCAACAAGCCTGTATTCTTCCATTTACTTTTCTGGGCTGATTTGTTGTTAGCTGTTTTGCTTGTCACACACTTCACGTAACTGTGCCTTTGATTTTACTGTAAGGATTGATGTTGAGAAAAATATGATATATTAACTCACATTTCCAGTGGTACATCAGGAACTGATCTACAGAAGGTTGAGTATTAAATTCCCACATGCTCCAAACATGGGTTATTATGTCAACTGTTAGTGCCTGAAGTTCCCAGAGCAGCAAAACAATCTCAGGTCCCTCATCGAGCAGGTTGTCTTCACTCATTAATCTGGCCTGCTTTCCTCGGTCCCTTATCACACCACATTAGTTCCAGCTTTTTGAATTAAAGAGCTGATTGCCACTAAAGAGTTGATACTCACATGCTAACAGAGTTCCCAGAAACCAGCCACACCAGCCACCAACACACAACTGTTGGGAGAGAAATGGGCAGAAATGTGAATCTTGGTATCATGTTTCCATCTGATAACTGCATTTGGGCTGCCCTCTTAGGTGGTACCATTCTCCTTGCACCCTTTCCAAACCAGCACCTTGTATATGTCAGCTTGTCTAAATGTCCAGTGCTTGGTTACGTAAAGGCGCAAAGTAGCCTCCGCTTTCGGTAATATTGTATTTTGAGCTGCAGGGACTCCTGCTGTTTCATATCTTACTCCCCGATTTGTAAATATTACTAGGGTGGGGTGAACTGAGTGCAGCTCCTGGAGTGAGAGAGATATACTTGGTGACCCAAAAAGACCAAGTCCTGAAAGCTAAAAAGTATTAGGAAAGGATATGATGGGGGGAAAGCAAACTTAGAGGGGGGAAATGTGCCTGTAAACTGGAAATTCTTTAAGAATGTTAACTGTCTGACAGGCAAAGTATTATAGACAAGGAAGAGGACGATTTTAGTTGAGGGCCCATCTAGTTTCACTTGTGAGGTGAAAGCAGCAGCATTATCTCAGTATTTCCTTTTAGCAAGTGCTAGGCAAAAAAGGACTGACAGTGCCCATAAGAATCAACTTCCCACTGTTTTGCACCCACTGGGATGCAAATGGAACTATCTGGAAATGGATCTATTGCAAACGGATCCATTTTGCACCCATTTGGATGCCTCACTCTTCTTCTGCACTGAACTGTAGGTGTCTAGGCATAGGATCCTGTTTTGGGCAGCAGGTAGATAAAAGTTCAATATTTTTTCTCTTAAGTCACTTCAGTCCTTTACCGGATATGACTTTGGATGTTTCTGTCATCTGTTAAGGTCTGTTCTTGTCAAGGTAGATAATAGTGTTTATCTATCTCAGCAAAGTAAAACATTAAATATTGTGAGTTGTTTAAATATTACAGCACTAGAAGCCTGATAAGATCAATCTCTCATACCAAGAAGCCAAGGAAGTACCCAGGAGTATTTATTTAAGTTTTACAGGCATGTTGAGATATGAGACTGGCCCTCCGTCAAAAAAAAAAAAAAAACTTTCTCATGGGATTTATTCTGCCTCTATTAAATCCTAGGCCTCTGCAGGACAAAAGGCACAGGTAAAATGTTTTTAGAAGCTACTGAAATATTCAGAACCTCAGAAGAAGATCAGTTTGAGTCAAGATGTAAGTGTAGAGACTCTCTTACTTCTTGTAAAGCAGGTCCCCTATAAGTACTTTTCCCTTTACAAATTCTTAGGTTTCATAAACATATTTGAGAGAAATTGGTAAAATCCTCTAGGAGGTTTTTCTGTGTTATCTTATAAACTTAGTTCTACATTTCTGAGTGTTTGTATATTGTCCTGTAATTGGGCTAGAGATGGTACCGTTCGGGTACTTGATATTTTACCAAATGAGAATATTGATAAAGACCAACATTTTACCCAGACTATATTAAGAGAATGAGCTCAGGTACAGATATACACCAAATACTGTTCTCACACAAAAGCACACATTTGGTGTTTAGATGCAAACAGTGATTTCCAAGTGATGTACAACTAAGACTTTGGATAATCTGACACATCTTTAATAACACAGTACGATGTCCTTGGAATTAAAATAATTATTTCAGCAAGTCAACCAACCAACAAGTTACATTCAACTCTTTCCAACTCTTTAACTGGCCCTATGAGCCTTTCTTCAGCTCTTTCTAGGATGCTTGTGAGTATCTGAGGATACTAGCCCGTGTGAAGGCTAGCTGTACGAGAGTCATGATCACATAAAGTCCACTGTGTAGCATAGTCTGTGTGAAGGGGATTGTTTTAAAAACAATACATCTGCCTGTATTATCGTTAAGTAGGGAGGACATTAATTGTCCACTTTCTGTGAAGACCATATAGATGCTTTTTCAGTCAACAAAAAGGGCTAAATTCTCAGTTGTTGTTACTGTAGGAAGAGTCATCAGGACAAGGATAATTAACCTCTGGGTCTCATCCTGAATTTTAAAAGAACATGAGAAATTGCCATGAATGGAGAACTTCCAAAACAAACTGCTGGTGACACTGAATAGGTGCCAGCCATGAGCCACAGCAATCAGACCTAGGCCCAGTCTCCTCACAGCTTGGGGCTATTTGGTTTTGGCTTGGGCCTATAAATCTAGCTAACCTTGAAGATGTGATTCAAAGTTTATTTCTTTCGAGCAGATATTCTTGCACCAATCAACCAAGCGTGCTAACCCCATTTTTATGTGAGCTGAGATAGTATTAGAACAAGTGACAGGACTGGCTTTATTCCTCATGAATTTGCTCATAAATTAATGATGAGCTAAAATGTACTGGCTTAATGCCTCAGCAGCCTGGACATTCTGAGTAAATGGAGAAGGTGAATTTCAGCCAACTCTTGACTTGTCTTCAGTATCATTTCTTCAAGAGAAAATTTTCCTTCACGTGGTTTATATTATACTCTCTTCTGAGCAGGAGACATTGGGTCAGATTTAGCTCAGGCATCACTTGCTTACAGCAAGGACTAAATGTAGCTGGTTCTGTTAACTTTGGAGGAGCCAGATTAAAAGGATGTTGTCCTGCTTGCATGTTTACACATTGCCCCTTCTTTCCCACCGCTGCATCCTTACAGTAGCGCTGATTCTTCAAACACCTCCCAGTCCAACATCTGTCTGCTGAGGGCTGTCTGTAGCACAGCACTCCCCAGACACTCCTCTTCCTCCTCCTGATCTGAGCTGCGCTCTTAGGGTGTGCCATCGTAGGGAGTCCCAGCCTGCGTCTGCTCCCGCTGTGCTTCTTCAGGAAGGAACATGTCCTCTGCACCAAAGTGCACTTTAGGTTAGGTTTGAGCTGGTGATAATCAGTATAGACCCACTGAGTTAAAAGCATGGGATTAAAAAAGGTGTTCAGAGGAACTAAATCCAGTCTCCTGCTGACCATCTCTATCTCCTTTCACAGCTTGTCTAAACTTTAGTTGAAAGCCAGCTGAGTTTCTGGCATCCACTGCTTGTTTGGAAGGGATGGCAAGGAAGGTATGGCACTGGGCATCTGGGGACAGGCTGACCATAAGCGCATTGTCCAGGGGCATAAAGTTGCCAGCTGACCTAGCACTAGAGCTCAGCATCTCCTCCTATCTTCTCTTCTTTCCAGTGCAAGTACTCAGACTGGTGGCTTTTAGTTCGTTATTGTCTCCATGGTTCATGAATGAAATGAACCCCAAAGACCTATGAAATAATGATGCCCATCTTTGGTATATGTAAAAATACCATGGTGTATTCACAGAAGTGATTCTGCATATTGAGTTGCACTGATACTTAAATGCATAAAAAAGCTGTGTATCATTCAGTTCTTGTGCATATAAAAATGCACACATGCATCATAGTATATAATATATATGTTCTTTGGGAAAAGATGAGTGGGAAGGGAAGAGAGTGTACCTAGATCATGAAACTCAGCGAGGAGCAACTTGGCACTGCTAAAATGGAGTTTAATGGAAGAGAGTTCAGAGAAGAGCCATGTGGACAGCAGAGGGACAAACCCACTAAGGAAGGTTTAAAGAGCTTATCTGGATAAGTGATAAGATATGATGCTCTGTATTTATCTGAAAAGCATAAGGATTTAGGTTAAAAAAAGAAGCTGACGACGGTGGTTCCCCCTGAGAACTTCAGTTTCTTTCATCTTCTGTTGTATCTAGTATTAGGTGTCATTAAGGATAGGTTAGAAGGACCATTAGTCTTATCAGTTATGGCAGTTCCTGTCTTTCTAGATAGGAACATTTTACTTACAAATGAGAATTTACTTAACAGTGAGCTAGTTTTAAAAAATGCACAGGAAACCGTCTGAGGTTTGTTTTCACTAATTTTCTGAAATTTACAAATGTTTTGACATTTTAAAAATTTAATCACAATGTCTGAGGCTTGAAGAATTCCAAATAACTCTGCAACTCAAGCTGTAGAAAATGCCCTTTTGTCCAAAAAAATACCGTTCTGTTGGAAATCTAAATTCTGAAAGTCTTTTTTGAAAGTCTCTTCTGAAAGTTTTAAGCAGACTTGTCCAGTAAGTTCCAGAATCTCATTCCTGAGAGTCTGAGAAAACCTCCTTTCTTAGAACATTTAAAATCCAACAGGACTAATGATCAACTGAAGGTAGGGTCTGTCTTCCTGAGAAGGGCTGTCATTTTGAGGGGCTATGAAAATGCTTATCCTGTTAAAAGAAGCTGATTCATGTTGCCCACTGAGTAGCTGGGAAAAAAGCTGTTAAAGAGTAAACCCAGCTGGTGAGATTACAGAAGGCTGGAAATGAAGCACTAAATTTAAGTCCTCTTCAACAAATCCTGCAGTCCTAATGCAGCATTTCTGAACAAAAAACAGGATGATTCCCAAACAGCTTGATGGATGCATGCAAGCACTCTTAATAACAAAAGAAAGGCTGGGTTCATATTTTCTGGTTTTGGCCATGCAAACAATATTCATACCAATCCAAACCAAAGTCTTGGGCCTGGGAGCCAGACGTTCTTGTAAACCAAGTCTTGATTCTGCTGCTGAAATGGGTACAACAGAGATGACACTGTTTACTTAGCCATCTTCCAGCTAGGCAGTTTGCTTCCATCAGTGAATGCTTGGATCTGAAGGCTGCTTAATATATTCTTTTTTTTATCATAAGTACTGATAGTTTCTGAGTTGGATTTAGGAGCTTTGCTCTTTTAGTGATCTGTGTAAATCCAGCTGGCTTACCAGCAATTGAAATAAAATTTCTGTCAGAGCACACGTTGTCCTTGAGACAAGAGTAGAATCTCTTTTGTCAGTAGTTTAAAGGATTCAAGATTAAAAACCGTATTATTGTTTTTAAATGTCTTTTCATGCACTACTGACTGACTCTTGAAGCTTCTGAGCTTAAAGGACATTTTAATGTAATTGACATTTTGTAACTGATCAGGTTCATTTACTTTCTGCACTTTCTTCAATAACACAACCAGCCTTCCCCACTTTATGTGTTTACAGCAATTTTCCATTTTTTACTATCACCCACTAATATTAACGTGGTGTGACTGAGACAGCAGTACTTCAGAGCATTGTATATAAAATAAAATGATTAACAACAAAATGCTTCCTTAGCTTCAATGATTTTATTTTATGAAAAGATTTCCTTTGAATTTACAAATAAACACACTAGAGTCAGTGCAGCCCTTTTGCTTTTCAAATAACGTAGGCCTCACTCTTGGCTAGTTTTTAGCAATTGTCCCCAAATGCAGGACACCTTCAAGGAATAAAAGAAAAGGGATTGTCTTGTTTGCAAGTTCCCCAGGGTGCGAATGTATCCTAGGTGCACCTGGCACACATCTCTGACTCCCCAGGGCCTGATCCAGCATCTACTCAGTTCGTGACGGGTCTTGCCTTGACTCTTGGCAGCATTGGCTCAGGACCTACAGAAACACCTAGTCCTGCTGAGACTGCCCGGGTGAGGGCAAGGCAGACAGCCCTGGGGGCTGGCCGCTGGCCTCCCAGCTGCGTGCAGGGGACTGTGCCGCTTGCACGGGTTGGCGCAGGGATGCAGCAGACTGCCAGGAGCCCTTCGGGAAACGTACGTGCTGAAGGCCCCTTTCCCAATGGGGAATTTCCTCAGACAGCTCTGATATCTCTGGCTTCCGCACAAGCAGCGTGTGAAAGGGACGTCTCATCCTTCCCATGGCTGGTCTGCAGCTGTGTTAATACTCCCAGCAGCAACGGGCAGGCTCCGCTTCTGTGTAAACAGAAATGCCGACCAAACTGAGTTTGGGGGGATCATCCTCTGGCTGCCCCTTCACCGCTCTGCTGCCTGAGCCAAAACGCTCCTCCAGTTGCACACCACAGATGGCTAATTAGGATCATGGAGAGAGGAAATCTGCTCTGTGGCCCTCTCTGCTGGGAATGGGCTCTTCGTTAGGCAGACGATATCCATCGCTGCATAACTCATTTCGCCTTTCCCTCGCTTGACAGTATGCAAACACAACCAAATGGAAAGAGCCCGCACGTGCTGCCTCCCCTCGTGAGCTGGGTTACAGCCGGAGGACAGCACAGCGCGGACGGCTACAGCACAGTCTTGCCTGCAGGGACTGAGAGGCTGGGCACAGACGGCGCGGAGAAGCGGGGCACGCAAAAGAAGGGAGCGATGTCTGGGAGCATCTTGTCTGTGAGAGTGCTGAGGAAGACACCATGGAGGACACCAAGGCACCAGCAGTTCTCTCTGGATTTCCCTTCAAGGCTGCACCTCTCCACCTCTCTTCCACTTTCCTCTTGCTCCTCAATTCCTGATGTCCCTCGGAGGTTTTCCTCTGGCAGGAGAGGTTTGTTTCCTCTCTGAAAAGCTCCAGTTTTGGAATTTTCCTTGGATTCTGCCTCAGTTCCAGGATCTTTTCATCTCACTGAACTCTTTTTTCCGAATCCTACTTATAGTGCCATATCCCCCCCTAAAAAATATCATTAGTACTGTTTAACTTCAAGGCACTGTCACTGTTTCTGACCTTATAACTGCCTTTTAACGTTTAACTATGCTAATTACAGTGTGACAACTACCTGTCAGTATAAACTGACCCAACTCCTTTGACTTCGACTATCCTAAGCCTACCAAGTTTAAGTAGTTAATAGAAGGCTCCGTATCTTAAAGCCACGAGGAACCATACCAGTTACACTGTCTGACATACAGGCTATGAAAATTCACTCTGAAATTTCTGAAGTAGGGAGAAATATTTCTTTCTTCCCTCACTTATGCTTGAAAACACATCACCATATAGGATTTAAATCATATATTGCCCTTTTCATTTTGTACGCCCACTGAACAAAATCTGATCTTCATCTTAATAGAGTAGCAATTTGTAAATAATAAAAGTAGAACTCGATTTTAAAGGACAGTGTAGTGAAATATTTGGAAAATACATCACTGTATTTTGTTTAATATTTTCCATGGAAACCGTAGGACATTTTATAGAAACACAACAAAAATGTTAACAATGAATTGATACGAAGAAAAGCACTTTATCTTTTCTCTCTGCATAAAGAAGTCATCTTTCTGGCTGTAAATATTTTTATGAAAAAAAGAATATACCAAAGCTATTATCATCTCATAAAATGATTACTTTGGTGAATGATCTTTCTTTTTTTCAAAGAAGGGGGAGTAGAATATTGGGATAGTGTATTTTCTAAAAGCTCCGAGTAAAAGCTGTGCTCGTGATGGCCTTGACCAGAGCCAGGTGATTAATCCAAACAGGGTCTGCAATCATTTTTGTACTTTTGATTTCATTTTGGCTATGTCTGTGTTTCACTTTGCATTGTTTGTTTTACAACATTCTTGCTTGATACTTGGGAAAATGAATAGCTGTGGCTGCGGCTAGATTCTGTATTTAATCAAGAAACAAGATTCGGTTCATGACCGCATAAAATTCATCTCAAGTAGAAATGGCGACTTACAAACTTCATTCATCTAGTCCAGGAAGTACAGTAATCAGCTGTCAGATCAATAGCCCAAATTCCAATAGCAAAACTGGGAAACCGACTGCCAGATCCGAATCAATGTGGGCAACTTGCGGAGCGGGTGCCCTTCGACACGGTGCTGGCTGCCTGCATGCATAGGCAATGCAGGCAGTTTCTGACCGACAGCCTGAAATACATGTGCGTATTTACGTAACGCATTTGTTTAGTGTTTGCTTACAGTGCCTGAACTAAACACAGATGGTAGCGTTTACTACTGCCTCTGCACGATGGCTCTGCAGGCATTTAGCTGACTCAGTTCCGTGTTTAACCCTCACAGGCTACGATCCAAAGGCATCGTGGTAATATTCGTAAAAACTAATTGTCCAGAACTTTAGATGGTGGTAACGGTAACCAGGCTACATAAGTTTTAGTAGATGGTTGTAGCTTTTACAGGCGTTCGGAAGCGTTCCCAAGCATGGATGGCTCCTCGCCGCGACACACTGAATCCTCTCGCAGCTCGGCTTGCACAGCAGCCCATGACTGAGCTAATGCCGTTAACCTCAGCACCACTTCCACATTTTAGGTTTCACTCGTTTGATTGAGTTCCATTATTTAGACTTTCTTTTCTTCTTCCGAACCAAACAACGGGCACATACACAGCTTGCAGGTGCAGCTTTCCACCACTCAACTTGCATGGGTCGGTTTTGCTAGCTGCAGCTGGCTGCCTGATTAAACAGGCAGGAATTCCCATGTCAGTGCCCAGAACGCATCTAACAGCTGTCTTGCTCTCACAGGCTCTTCTGATTTCTATTTAAATGGTTTTAAATAACTGTTTTCCCCTCACACCCACCCTTCAACTTCACAGTGATGTAATCAGGTCATGACAAGGCACGGTATGGGTGTGTTTTACAACACCTTCTAGAACAAATATTTGGCATGAACAAAAGCCACTGGCACACTCAAGGTACTTCAGGCTTGGAAAATCTGCGCACTTATTTACATGCCTCATATATGAAATTAACAGCCAAAATAAAGCAACAGCTTTGAAAATCTTATTGCCGCAAACTGTCTTCTGAAGATGAGAGGCTGCAGCAATCAAGAAAGAGTGTGATTTGGATGTGAAAAAGCTGAGTCAAGCAGTTATGAGGTTGTTCAAGGCTGCGTGAAGGAGTTGGTACTGCTGTGACTGAAACTCCTGGTTCCTAGAGGCATGTGAAAATGTTAGAATCTCAGATTCCGCTTTAAAAATATGTCTCTAGCCTGCAGTTGTGAAAGATAGTCTGAAGACTTATCCTGGGAGTAATCAGTAATGTGCTGACTGCCTGTGGCTCCACACAGCTTCTAGCAGGGAGGAGAAAGCAAGCAGCAAGGAAAAAGATCCTTCACGGCAGCACACTCGGCTCCTTCTCCGAGTGCCCTCGTCACCAGAGCTGCCACGTCGCGAGCTCCGAGGGTGAGACTCGCAGAACTGCCTGTGTGACCCAGCACTGTGCTACTGGGCCAGCGCTTCATGCTGGGGCGAACGTGGTCACCCCCTTCTGCCCTGCATCCCCACGTGCCAGATGCAGAGGATCACCCCCATCTGCGTCCCACGGTATCCAGCTGCATCTCAGACGGGTGACCGAGAGCAGGAGGAGCAGCCGGCGCTACATGGTATCGCGGCTGGAACTGCAGGGCTCCAGAGGGGACCAATACCGCACGTAGCCTACGCTCGAAGAAATCTAGCACTGCTCCTCTTACCCTCCGGAGGGGAGGTTAAACAAACAGGGAGGATAGGCAGGGACAGAGCCTACTATGAGGCGACCTGCTAGCAAATAAAAAAGATGCCAAACTTAGTCGGTCTGAAAGCTGCCTAGCGCTGGGTCCTTCCACCCTCCTGCTCCTGCCCCTCTTCCCCCAGGATATTATTTAATTTAGGACAGCTATCAACTTCATAGCTGCATTTTGAGATCAGTGGTAACCGCCCAAGTTGCGGAGATCCCGCAGTGGCAAGACTGAAGAGAAGTACTGTTAGTGTTTCCGAGAGAGACACGCATCTCTCCGTCAGCACTAACAACGCTTTTCACTTCCGAGGAGTTCTGGGCTCGCTTCGGCACTCAGCCCAATAGTCCCTGCTAGAAATGGCTTCACCTATTCACAGTAGCCTTGAGGGAAGGTCAGATCGCAGCCTGTGTCCTTTTGGCAGATTCCTCCTTTATGGCTCGCTTGCCAGCAACAGTAACTAGCGTTTCACAACTTCCTTCTTTGCCACTAGCTCTATTACAGGCAGACAAAAGGCTTTCTCCTGTCACGTGATGCTGGGAGACAGAAGGCACCTCTTTTGCCAGAGTCTATGAAGTGGTGGTCTCAGCAGTAGGGAAAAAATAGCTTTTTGGGCTGGTGAGTTTGCTGGCATCAGCAAACGTAGACTCTTACAGAGTGAGACAGCTCCAAAGCACTGCAGGCTGATGGCAGCTATTTTTGCATCAGTTAATTGGGTACAGGAGTCCCACCTGGTACACAAAACATTTCCACTCCTATATTTTGTCCAGAGTGAATATTTTCCTTCCCCCTAATTTTAAAGCTGCTGCTTAACCATGTATGTGACTTGAGTGCCTTTCTATCTAATCCATTTTGCACAGGAACCCCCAGCAAGCTATGGGAGGATGTAAATAGTTTGTGCTCTGCTGAGTTCATTTGACTTACAACAACTACAAGTCCATCCTTACGCACACACCTGGCCCTATGGTCACTCCGCGGGCAAACAAAGACATGGCTGAGCAAACAAGACATCTTGAATCAAGATCTAAATATCTGCCCAATAATACATATATGCTCTTGGCCACAAGGAAAACTCTGGTACTTTGCAAACTTTAGGCAAATATAATTTCATCCATTTATTGAAATGCTTTGGCAAAGAAATACATATTTTTGCACCTCACTGCAAAATGATAAAGCAGTTTTGGACAGGAAATGCAGAATATCTTGTCCAGATGAACCTGGGAGAAAAACAAAGGTAGACAGAAAAGTTTCAAGTGAGGTGTGTTTGGCCAGCTCCCCAAAGTTAATACTTTGCTCTTTGATGAAGTCCCAGAAAATCTTAACAAGCTGGAAGTGCAGAGGAACATGGATTTAACTTCTGTGACAGAGTAGATCCAAAAGACAAGTAACACTAACACCAAAGCACACCCTTTACGCATTATGGATGTGGAAGGAGTAAGGCCTCTCCAAAGTTACCTTTACCAGAATGAAGACTGAATTACGTGTTTTGGCTGAAATTGAACTTCCACCCCATCTCCTCCAAAATACGATTATTGTCATGGGGTTGAGCCGCTGTTTTTATGGAAGAGGTGAGCAACAGAGTGCTCATGTAGTAGGTGGTTGAGCACCATCTCAGTGCCTTCTTCAGCACAACACCTCCAGAGTACAACCTGGCCATGACCTCATGGCCTTCCGTGAAATGGGAGATCTCAGTCCTGACTGGAGATCTTTGATACCACAGCAGAGACTAAGACCCAGCCACCCCAAACCATAGATTTTAAATATTGGGCCATAAATCTTACTGTTTCTTGCTAATGAGCTGTTGCAAGACAGAACCCACCCAAAGCAGTGTGCCCCTGACTGGACAGTGTAACAGGTACTCTGCTGAACAGGGAAAGGTGGTGGCAAATTTCATCAGGTTGATGGCCAAATGAATAACTTTTGCTTCTCTGTAGTTCTAGTCCTCAGTTTTCTTTGCTTTTCTTGAGACTGCCCAGAACTGGAAGTTGTGTGTTACATGAAAGATGGCTTCATTAGTCCCTTTCTCAGAGAGGAGAAAACTGCATTTCTAATTTCCTTTCAGTTCAATAGACAATCTAAAAAGTTACTTACTCATATTTTCCTAACAGTTTTGATATTTTCTAGGCCCAGGCTAGCTTGCTAGATTTGAAAAGATCAAAGACCAGAGAAGACCCCTAATTAGGAGAACGATGTTAAGTAAATTTCAAATGCTGAGCTACAAGTGAATTCAATGAAACCGAGAGAGAAATGAGTTGCCGCTGAAGTCAACAGAATTACATAAATAGAGACTACAGCTTCAGGAATCTAGATTTTCTGCTGGCCCATGATAATATAACTCTTGACGTCCAGGAACTTCCTCTCCCGCCTGTGAAATCAGACTGTTGTGTCTAAGAATGCAACATTTACGTTCTTTCTGTCACACAAGAACTGCACTGGTGGACAGATGGATTTAACCCACCAGTAAATTAAGGATAAGCCAACTAGTTTGTAATAAAAATATAGTATGCTAGAGTAAAAACTATTAGATTCTTTACCTGCTTATCAGAGCACTTCAACCACTTTTGACAGATTAATTTTCACACAGTTCTGCAC
This sequence comes from Apteryx rowi, assembly GCF_003343035.1. Lineage (NCBI taxonomy): Eukaryota > Metazoa > Chordata > Aves > Apterygiformes > Apterygidae > Apteryx > Apteryx rowi. The sequence goes on from NW_020451204.1 coordinate 7,108,934, forward strand.
TTCCTTGTTTAAAGCAGATGTACCCAAAAGACTTACAAATATATCTAGAGAAAGAGAGAGAGTCATCTATCCATCCGTCTATGTTTGTGGCAGGAAATACTGAAAACCCTGAGAAACCAAACAAAATACATTCGATGCAGTTGCCCCAACACATGCATCTAGAATTTGAAATTCTCAAGGCTGAGACATCCATCCAGTGCTGGCAGATGAGACACAGGACCGTCAGGATACATAGACCATTCCAGGCAGCTGGAAGTCAGGCAGGATATCTTAGGGCATCTCAAATGTCACTAAACATGTATGCTCAGGCAAGTGACTTAAACCTAGATTTTCCAGACAACACAAGGCTGCCAAGATTCATACTTGAACTTTTAGGTATTTATTGATTTGTAGGATATTGGCAGTATGCTCATTACTAGTAGGAACACAAACAAAACCCTTTTTTTCCCCCTGCTAGTTATGCTACAGACAAGCATCCTGATTCTCTTCTAATCCCCGTTTCCACTCATGGATCTTTGCCAATCTCAGTGACTTTGTCCTTGAGTTACACCTAAGAGAAAACAGGATCCTGTTATTTAGTCCATCATCCTAAGAAACCACAGGCGCAAAGCCTGCTTAGTGGGATATTCAGCAGGGACTGCTGCTATGTCTGATGAAAATTATGGCATCACAAACAGGTCACTAACCCAAACGTTCTGACAAACAGAAAATGTGGCACAAGCTACCACTCTACTTTAAATGCAATCTGAGTCCCTTTTCTATTGCTGTTTGGTATGACAGTGAGCTACAGAAATATCAGCATACTTCAAGGGTTTTCAATGCATGAAATAGCTTTCCCAAGTACACGAGCTTCTCTCCTGGTAGTGCATCTCCCTTTGTGTTGCTGCTCTGGCCAGTAGAAGGTAGGTCTCTCACTTTCCCAAGCAGGGGACAAGTTAGCAGGGGAAGGTTTGTTCCTGCCATTATGGGATCTGCTGCCAGTCTCAGGCTTTGGGGCCAGCTCATGTCCTGCCCATAGAGGCTGAAGCTGTTCACCGAGGACTCAATATGCCATGGTCCGTCCCTCTGCCACCCATACCTTTCGCAGTGTAGGCGCTGCTCGGGCAGCATGGAAGAGGGTGGAAGATGCCAGTGTCCCTTCTGGTGGGGTTGAAAGGGATTCTCCTGACTCTGGCGGGGAGACAGAGGCTTTCTGAGGTGGAAACACAATGAACCAGCACTTTGGTTTCGTTTTAGGAAAGGTACCATCGTCTGCCACTGATCTTTCTGTGTCTTCATTTCCTGTACTTAAAATTAAGCAAATACTTTTATGAATCAGGCTTTACCTATATGCCTGTCAAGTAATGCCTTTAAACAAGCAAAATGTCCTGGAGTAGTGGGGTTTTCTGGTTTTGTTGCCATCTATTGTACAAATCTGTAACTGCAAGGAATTTGAAGAAAACAAAAAATAGAGGTCAAAAGATTTCTCAAATTAGAATAAGTGAGTTGAGAGCTCAAATTCTATTGAAATCCTTTGAAAACTTAATCTTACCAGAGTAAAATGAGGTAGGGAAGCCCTTGGACATCTATAGGTACTGGCAAAATATAATTCATCAAGACAAGAAGAAATGTGTTTAGAATAGGTCAGAAGAGTTTAAGCTTTTATTTATGATAGCTTCTAAAATGCGCTAGACAGAGTATTTGTGGCAAGCTGCTCCAGCAACAACAAGCTAAGGAAAATGCAAGCTAGTTCAAGAATTATTCCCAAACAGTTATGATCTATCGATTATGGAATAATCCACACAAGGGAAATTATAGAAATAGATCAGACGAGGCACTCAAGAACAGCAAGGAACAATCTGACAACCCTGAATTAGCAGGAGCAACTCACTAAATCAAACAGGTCCTCCCTTCCTAGGTCCTCCCTTCCTCAAACTGGTCTGTGCTTACGCTATGTATCTGCAGAATATATCAAGTTATCATTCTAGCATTGGAAACTTCTATTTTCATTAGAGCGTAATATGTATTTATGCCGTACCAATCCTCCTACCCATTCTACGATAACAGATGCAAAGTGAAACACTTTAATTCTCTCCTTTGTGCACTGCAATCAAATTTTTTAAAAGAACACTCTCAAGCTTTTTTTTCCAGCATTCTGCCTTCTTCAGTAATGTGTAAAGGATGGGGTTACCTGCAGGAATCCTGCCTCCTTCCTTCACTGCTAAGATGAAAGATAAGTGGCTTTCAGGAAAGCCAGGATGGCCAAGGAACTGCCTATGGAAGTTGCAGCTGGTGCCAAATACCTCTGTATGAGGCTATAATCTGATGTGCTTTCCAGCTGCAGCTGATCAGGGTTTAGAACTAGTACTTAGCCTACCTTTTTCTGCTTGTCAGTGCTCTCCCTGCCCTGCCTGGCCAAAGAGTATCTATCTCCCAATCTGCTAACAGCATTGCACACACAGATCCTTGCTAGCCCTGGTAACATTATGACATGCTTTAAAGAAACTCACTTAAACCCCCCCAAAACCCCTCCCCAAATATGATTTTTTGTTAAACTTAAGTTTTCCGATAGAACTGCATTGGGAAGCAGTTACGTGTTTTCTCAGGAAGCATCACGTATCAGCAACCACCAGCAGACTGGGAATGCACCACTGGAAAGCCCCCTCCAACTCCCGGCTGCAATCTTAGGACAGCTCGGATGCAGCTTGTGCAGCGTGGCCGGAGTGATTTAAAACCGCCTTCCATCAGTACGTCTTGTGCTTCTAAATTACAAACTCCAGCAGCGTCAGGCACACTTCAGATCGATGCAGAAGCTAATCTCCACTCTGGCTGTGTATTGATTTAACTACATCGACTTAAATTCAAATATAGTAAATCAATAGAGCTCCCTAGCACTGACACAAAACTCTGCTTAAAGGTACTTCTATCAGCGTAGCTTGTCCTAAGGGAAAAAAAAAAATAGCAGGATTAATTTTTTGCTCAGGTTTCTCTGTGGATACGGTTGGACAATCACAAGCAGTTAAGTAAGTTCTCTAAGACATTTGTTAAGTTAGGTGTTTAAGATATTTAAGAGAGCAACAACGTTGTTGAAAGGAAGAAGCTCCCAGAAAAGGATGGGGAAACAGCTAAACCGATCCCTGTTTGCTGGCTGCTTAAGCATAACTGGGCATGTGAATCCTGCCTGTCTTCCGCCAAAGTAAAACATACTAACTTAACCCACTTTCACCAGTGGTCTGATGTCAGAGTCAATTGCATTGAGCCACTGTGGGGTTGGAATTGTACCACTGGACATGGAAAGAACTGGATTCTGTGCCAGCTTCTAGCAGAAATTTCTTACTTGGTATGAGGTACTGAATAGTAATAAGAAAATCAGAAAACTGGATGCACAGGAATGGTGGTAATGCATAGTAAGAGGCAGATTGTTTCCTAGCAACACTTGCTTTAGGCTGGTTAGTTTTGGTTAGCATTCTCTGGCTAATAAGCTGCAATTTTTTATCTGTACTGCCTCTCTCTTGTCTACCCGTGCTGAAGGGGAGATTAAAAACATTACAGAACATAGGACAGGATCCATCTGTCCTAAACGATGCATCTGAAAGTGAGATATCTGAGTATACCTCCACTGTGTTTGACACTTCTCTATCTCCATCCTGTAGTACCAAGTGCTCCAAGAATACCCCATGGCTAATTCTGCTCGCAGCAACATCAGCAAGAGACCCTTAATTTCACTGGTATTAGGACAAAGCTCTTAGATTTTACTTATTTACAGATCTGTGTCTTTATTTCATACCATGTCATTAGAGAATAAGCTAAGAACCACCGTCTGTGCATGTGTGTAAATGTGTGCATGTGTCTTGGCATATTGGGACTGAGGCCTCTGCTCGCCTATTGCAATGAAAATAATTAATGATCACAAAGCCGTTAGTAACCTTTTCTGAAGGTGTTTGGAAAATGCCTTGCACTTCTACGGGGCTACAAAAGCCATTCCTACTAAAACCTTCAACATTCCCTTCATACAGCATGGGTGACCAGTATGCACTTGGTAGCAGTGTCAGCTAACAGCCTGATCTAAGATTTCTGCATGCATACTTAGGGACCAGGGCCTCAATCAGGCTCCCAAGCTCTGTTTTCCCCATGCAGGCTCTGCTCACTTCTCCCCAGCTTGACAGTAACTTCCAAAGCTCAGCCTCTCTCATCTTGGAGAGCTCCATGGATTTTAAGTCCAGTTTTCTTTCTGCAAGGGGAAAGAATGTGAGACATGCCTTAGAGAGCACGTAAGTTTTCATGTTGTCCTCAACTCCTCTGCTGCCAGAGGGGGAAAAAATCACTCAGCTCATGCAAATGCTGCAGATGGATTTCTGTAATTTAGGGGGTAGTGGAGTCAGGGACAGCAGTTGCTATACCCTGACTGACATGGGCTTGCAGGCTCGTGCCATCCGCAGTGATCCATCTGCAGCTCAAACTATTTAAAGCCAGTGATCAGTGCTTTGTGAGTCTACAACGCCTCCAGACTTGCTCGCACCAGCTCCTCTGTCTCACTTCTTTCCCCCAGTTAGGGATCTTTGTGGCCTTCCTCTCCCCAAGAGAAAGACTGCAGGAGAGGGAACCACAAAAAGTGCCTAGCCGTGGGAAAAGCTTGTGCCAGCCCTTGCACTTTGTGAGGACAAGAGAAACAGATCAACCACAAGACTCAAAACCATTCAAAATGAGGCTTCATTCATTCCATGGCACTGTCTGTTCATGTCCCACATTCAGTTTTTATCTGCCATGAAAAACTCTCTGGGTAAGAGGAGAGCAAGCATGTTTTTGACATAAAAACAAAGCAAGGACTGATTAACTGAAGAGGGAGAAGAGATTTCATTTATTCAAGTTATTTAAAACTCCGCAGTCTTTGTTAACAGCTGCTTAACTTGAACAAGCAACCTCTCTCTGAAGGATCCAGCTCTGCTCCTCCTTCTCTGAAGAGCTGGGAAAGCGCCCATCCGCCTGCGTGAGTCATGCCGACTGGCCTGCAACAAAGACTGCTCTGGCTAGGATGAAAACATAAGCCCCAAACTTGTTACTTTTTCTGGCCTAATCTGTAAGCAGATGAGAACAGGGAGGGAGGGAGTACAGAACTATTTATTTCTCTTTCTATTTAGGTTTAGAAAGGCTAAAGAATGGAAAGAGCCCGTGAGCAGGGACTAGACAACATGACTTCAAAGCCCAGCAATTGGCTTTAGAACCTGGACCTACCACATTTGAGCTCACTGAACTGTATATTTGTGTTCTTAAGCTTTTCACAGATGCTTGGCATGAGCACATGGGCACCCACAGGGCAACTGACTTCAGCAACGATTTTTGTAGGTGCGTTACTGGTGGCTCAGTTTACCCACAGTAGAAGCACCAAAACACACAGGACAGGGAGCTAACACCAAGGGAAAAGAGAGCATTGCTGAGGGGATCCTGAAAAGGGAGGAATGCTTTTAGCACCCACTGAGCCCCTGGGAGCGGAAGGTGCACAGGCACCCAAATGTCAACGGTGTTGACTCCCACAAGCAACTTGTTATGACCATGGGACATCCTGTTCCACATGGCTAAAACACTTAACTCTGGCAAACTAGACAGCACAGCTCTGCCAGAGACCTGGATAAAGGATGTTGATAACATGTAAACAGTGGATTGATAACATGCAAATAACGGATTCTCTTTTTTTGGCTGAAGGGTGGTTTTGAATGGTGTTATAACTATTTGCTGATATTTTGTTTAATTCTGTACCTAAAATAAATCCTGAAGGAAATCTGTGCATTACATCAGTCTGTCATGAACATGATAAACGTGCAATTGAATGAATGAATGAATGAATGAAGCGATACACCAACAAAGCACTGCTCTCTATTGTAAAGTGCATCAGATTGAAAGCAATGGAGCTTTCCTACTAGCTTTTTCAACATTGAGAAGACAAACAGACCACCTGTGGTTTTAAATTAAGGATGAGATTCTTCTCTTTGCCTAGTCAATCTGTCCTAGCAGGACCCACGGTGAATAAGCACTCCAGCACAGAAGTATGTATGAGGCTGGTCTCCCGAAACTTCTTCGTATCATCTGGCCAGACTGATGCATTGTTTCTTTGCACCCTGGGGAATTCCGGCTGATCTGACTGGTATCTCATTTTTCACTTTTATTTTGATTGCAAGTTCGTCATGGCAGAGCTTGTCTTTTTGTTCTGTGGTTGAACAAAACTCAGAGGAATAATGTCCGGGCACGAGAACAGCCCAGGAAAATCCCCAAATGATAACCTGGGGAAGTCAGAAGCTGAAAATACAGCATAGGTATTTTTTCACTGGGTAGGTCCATGAGATTGGTGCTGCATGTACGTGTCTCCTCCGCTGCAAGAGACAAGCCAGAATCACTCCAGAGGACATGTAACTGTATTAAAGCACTGCTGAGCCTGAGCTAACACTCTAATTCTCAGTGGGAGCCATTAGCCCAACCAAGCACATTGCTGCACTGAAGTGAGCGTGTCCCTTCCAGACTGCTTTACTCTAGGGCACACACGGCCTCATGGCTGGCTGTGCCCATTGGTGTAAACATACCTACAGGTTTTCTCAATAAACTGCCACAAAAAATGGTGCCTAGCCTCAGCAGAGCCTGGGCCTTGAGGAGAAAAGGTGCAGAATGCACAAAACAAAAGCAGAACAGAGCTAAAGATAGCACAGATCTCATCCAGAGCAGGATTCCTCCCTCGTGAGAGACCAGAAAGCACCGGGTCTTTTGCAGCAGCTCAGGGATTCCCCTTGCACCCCTCACCAGAAAATGTCTGCTTACCAGAGCTGGGAGAAGAAGGAAAGCCATTTCTTTCCCCACAGAGCACAAAGTGAGGAGTCCCTGCAGCATGACTGATTGACATCAGAGCATGGAGAGATTTTACAACATAAATCCTGGGCTCGTAAGAAGCTTCTTTAGTAGGATCAGCCCATGTAATGTGTCCTAACTGCAGGGACCTGAGGTCTGCCCTGAAACAGAAACGTCTTTCAGTCCCCAAGAGTTTTAGACAACAACGATAGATATTCTCTTATATTCAGTTATCTGGACCCAGATCAATAATACTAGAAGAACGTCACACAGTGAAAAACATTGGGTGCCTGCAATACCCCAGCCCTGTTTCTCTTACGAGGGGAAAACAGTGCAGTTGTCTGTTTATAAGCAGTGCAGCCTCCCTCCTCTGCACCCCTTGCCTCTCCAAGATTCAATCTGGAAAGGTAAAAGGGGATTTCAGCATATCTATTCAGTCCTCAGTTGCTGAACTGCCAACAGCTATGCTAATTTTCCCTATTGTAACAGGCCGTTTAGGGTCCCAGCCAATGACCAGGAAAGCTGCTGGAAAGAGTCCCACTGATTTCAATGGGGGTCTAACAACGTGGATCTATACACACTGAAAATTAACTCCAAGCTCATTTCATACAGGCCACAGGACTGTCCTCTGTTACTTGTAATTATCAGTTACTATTGTCATTACTGGATTTGAATTAATGCCCATGAGTGCAGATGGACAGATATTTTTATCTAACAGAAATCCTACCATTTAACTAGGACTTTCTTAGAACTTAAAACAAAGGAGAATGGTTCCAGATGCTGTCCTTTTCCTTCTGCGTCCTCACAGCTGCTGACTAGCTCTTTCTCTATGGTGTCCACAGCAAAATCTCAGTCTCTTTTTAGTGAATTGTAAAATCTGTCCAAAAATTCTTTACACACTGCAGCAAGAAAATAAAATCCTTAAGCTGAACAGCAGAAACTGGTAAAGCTGCCAAAGGAATGTTAACAAGTTAGCTAAAGACAGGGATCATTAACAATTAAAAAAAAAAAAAAGACTGCTATGGAGTTTAAAAAAAGAAGTTTAATTTGATCTTTTAGCTTTATAGATAATGGTGGCTCTGTCTGTGGGAAAGGAATTCATTCTGTCAGTTCTGTATGGATCCCGTTAACACTTTTTTTAATAAAAGGAGCTCAGAATATATCACCACTTTGATCTTAGTTCAATAAAGCTAATCTTAAGAGTTGGTTTTAACATGGACATTTAATTGCGTTTAATCACTTTTTCCAAAAATCAATTTAGTTGACATGATACTGACCAAGACTGGTCAGCAGAGATAAGGAAGAGCTATGGTCTAGCTACATAGTCCAATTACAATCACCTCTAAGCAGGCAACTAATTGTAGTTATCCTCATAACACCTTTGGGAGGAAGGGAACTACTACTGTTGGTTCTTTCAGATGAAGAACTCAAGAAACAGTAAAATTAAATTTGCTCATGATTACACAGTAAATCTCTAACAGAACACAAAATTAACTTCTTGTTTCAAGCCAGCACCCTCACCCCTAAATCAGATCTTATGCCTCGCATAAAACATCTATCGCTAACTGACCTGATGCTGATCATGACCTATTTTGGTGTAGTCAGCTCTGGGTCACTCATTCAATTCTTAAACTGTTAACTGAGGCACTGTTCAGTTTTGTACTGAAGTCATGCCACAGAACGTTAAATTCATCTCAGTGCTCAACGAACGCAGTTTCCACTACAAGCGCAGAAGTGAGCTTCATGCGTATTTCACCCTGGAACCTGCTGGGAAGGCTCTGGGGGTGCATCATCGCACCCCTTGTAACTCATAACCTAGGTCTGCATTATTAACACCAACATTTTATGTTTACAAGGCATCTTCCAGCTAAAGGTCTCAGAACACTTCCTGTCTATTATTACAACCTTTCAACATCTATGTAAAGTGATTTTGGCATCATTTAGGAGATGGAAAAACTGGAACATGAAGAGGAAAAAGGCCAAATTTTTGAAAGGAAGTTATTTGAAGCTTTTTCTGTTATTGTCCTTGGAAAAAAGTTCACTTGAATGTATGTTTAAAAGTTCTCAGACTTGACATGAGTAATAAAATTGTTCAGCCAACCATGACCATCATAGATGTGCCTAGAGATGATAGCGCCTAACACAGTCTACAGCAATTCCCAAAACAGCAATGAGGGTAATGCATATTTCTGTCACTTAAACTGTATGTGCAATTATCTGTAAGGCATGCTTATTCTTACTCTAAAGAAAATTTACCTATTTGACTTTCATAATGGGCTACAAAGCCTTCTCAAAGGTGATTTCTGTGAGTTCACAACTCTACCTATGAATATTTCTGCTGTGTCTAATTAGCCATTAGTGCCTCCTTAGCCCCATCAAGAATAATCTGCAGTTGGCAGAATGGAGCCAGAAGAGAACTGTATCAGAGTAATTTGGAACAGGTTGGTTTCTTCGGGTCAATGCTGTTTTCAGACTGAGTCAGCTGGAGTCACTGGCTAATTCCCTCAGGATACCTTGATGTGGGTCAGCAGCTCTTCTAGGGAACACTGATCACTGTCTTGGGTTGGAGTTTTGGTTGTCTCAGGTTGTAAAACAACAGAATTTTTGCTACTTGGTGACTCAAGCTTGTGACATGGAGTGCAATAAAGGATGGGCTATTTTGCAGGCAATCAAAGCTTTTTCGAGAAAAGAGAGCAAGAAAACTAACGTTCTTGACTTCCAAGCAAAAGCAGATTTTTAAATATGCTTTATGTCATTTAGAATACAAAAATATTTTGAGGTATTCCTAATAAGCACTCTGGTGTAAGAAAAAAGAAATCTGGCTTCAACTTTACTGTAAACCTACTGAGCTGCCAAACAGATTCAACGTTGCAGAAAATTTGTAAGGCACTGCAATTACATGCTGCATTTATGCCACCTACAGGCATTAATACCAACTTTTCAACAGATTTGCTTGCCAAGGTTTCTAAGTACTTTTTACTTTTCAGACTGAAGTGGGAAAAGACTCCAAAGCAGTCAGCCCCAACCCTCTACTCATAAAAAGCATTCTGTTCAGCTTATTAAAACTTAACAGAAAGATTTAATCAATCTGATCCAGTAATAGGAACTTGCCTTTTCCATGTTACTTAGTTACTGTGACAGCAAAGCAATGAGAATGCTGAAATGAGAATACTGAGAACTTTGTCAAGTGTGCTTTGAAACGTGTGGCAAGTATTACGGCACAGTCAGAACAGGCTTTCATTCTCCACTGAAATCCAGCACCTTTGGGGGTGATACACAGACAGACCTCCCAACAGCATGAGACAGGGAAATGTATTCCTGCGCCCAAAATAAGTGATGCAAGAAATCATGATGATATAATTACTGCTTGGGATTTAGGCCTCTTCTATGCAAAAAAATCCCATGGAAGCTTTTATGAGCGCAAGTGACGGGGGAGGAAATTTTACATCATTAGGAAGTCAGCACCTCCAATAGGACTGTACAGTCTCATGTTGTCTCAGGAACCGTCTGTGTTCAAAACCAGGAGGGAAGTGCCACCTGCTGGACTGTTGTCCAGATCCCACGGCAGCTGAGTTCTCCCTAGAGCCTTCCTGAGTATTGACTCCACTGACCCTGTTTACATTCCGAGGCTGGAGAAGATCACAGGCCATGGTCTTGCAGCTGCCGCCTCTAGCCTCCTTAGAGCTTAATTTCCTCAGAATTAAGTCAGAACATGCATGAGATAATTAAAAGAAGTTCTCTCATCCTTTTTCCCTCACCCCAGGGGAATTTTAGAGCATATACTATTTGCCAGCCATGAAACAGTCTGTTGTTCAATAGAGACACTTGCTTCCACTCAAAATACTTAGCAGATGTTACTCCCTTTTTGCTGTAATCTCCATGATTTTCCAGCAGTCACCTTACTATGCACAGTGTCAGGGGAATCCACTTCTGCATCCAAGCTTCTCAGTTGCCTGTGAGCTCTCGGTGCAAAAATAGCTCGAGCTTTTGCAAAGGTTCGTTTTATACTGCGCTAACAGTTGGTCTCACTGTGGCAAGTCTGGTTTTTGGACTGGCTGAGAGACGTGCCATGGACTGGGAGAGACTGGGGAGCTCAGAGATCCTGCCCTGGTCTCACTGGGAAGGCTTGTGCCGCTAGCTTGTTGCCTGGGAAATAATACTAACAGGTTTCAGCAGAGTACCTGGCTAAACTGGAGGTGGATTTTTGGCAGAGGGAGCTAAGAAATGCCTCTCTCAGCACACCCGAGCTTGCTGAGCCTGCTTCCTGATGAAGGTACCTGAGGATGTTCGGGCCTCTAATCGAATCGTGGCCGCATCTATCTCTTGCCTCTGACTCGGAGGGAAGGCTCTTCCTGGAGGTGTAAAGATGTAAACCGCAACTTGCATCCTGAGTCCACACTGCTGCTGGCTTCAGTACTCTGCTCCTCAACCCTACCCTTAATGAACAGCAAGAATACTAAGGCTTTCACTCTTTTTCAGAACTGCCAGTGCAAGCAGGGCAGTTTTTTACATTTTTATTTAGAAGTGGGTTGCTTACGCATGTCTCAGCTATCCCAGACTCAGTGCAACTCCAGAGCTTCCCACTAGCTATGGATGCTATTGTAAAAGATATGAAGGGCATGGGCAGACAAGCTCTTTTCGCTCCTGAACAACTACCACTGGCTGCATAAATCAGCTGCCATAATCCTCTGCCAGGGTGTCTGCTTCCATGCAGGTTCGCTTAAACCTGAAAGGAGTTTAACTGCTTTAGTTAAAATAACCTGAACTTCTTTGTGTCTATCCTGATGTGTCCATGGCATTACGACGTCTGGAAAATGACCATGAACGTGCATAGCAGAGGCATGAAATAAACGGTGCGCATTTATTTGGCAATGTGGCCACAACCAGTTTTTGACGCACAAATTACACATACTGTTTTATATTCTAATCCCAATAGGAGTCTATCAGCAAAAAAATGGTGCAACTGGAACTAGGATTTCAGGGAAAGCATGAGAAAGTTATTCTTGGAGGGTTCCTGTACTAGGGGCTTCTTTTTGCTTTTATCCTCCTAACTTCAGTGTCTCGTCTTAGACTCCCTCCATCTTCACCTTTGCCAGAGACACCCATCTCTTCATTGCTTTCTCTCCTGGGACACCCTTCTATGATACTTTCTTCAATCCCTACAGGTCTCTCCTGTCCATCTCTGCACTTCTTCCCTTTCCATTCCTCTGTTTACAAAGGAAGGCAGAAAGGAGCTACAGTTTGGAAACACTTTAATGGTATTGTTTTCAGTTGTACAAGTTTTGCCTTTATCAGCCCCTGGGATCATCTCCTGCACATGGATTCCTGGCAATCTGAGCTCCAGGCAGGCTTCCCTTTGGTCAGGCTTCAGCAAGCTCAGTTGTTCCAAGAGAGACGGTCCTGTGACTAAAACACTTAGGAAACCCAGAATAAGTTTTGTGACACAAAATTCCTTTGTGACCTTGGTTAACTCCTTCAACCCTTATGTGATCTTCATATGCTCCTTTAAGCCTTCTGTGTACTATATATAAAGCAAGGATACGGACAATCTTTACTTCTGAATGATGCAGTGAGATGGAATTATATTGCATTTAGACTCCTTTTGGAAATGAGAGCCAAATAAGCACCCTAACCCGAGTTATTACAGAAGTACTGTGATATTTACAGTGCGAGGGCACAAAGTTGCATTTTCAGGTGACTCTGCTGCCTTCTAAGGGGCAGCGAGAAACTGGCTGCATCCAAAACCTGCTCCCTGAGTGTTCATCAAAAGGGATCTGTGGGCACATGCCACCAAAATTGTGTTGGATACTGGTTTGTGATGCCTCTCCTCTGTGCATTAGCTCAAATATAACAGTCTAAAAATATTCTCCCCCTTTCTTTTCCCAAACTGATTTAAGATTTGTTATGGAAAACTAGGCTCGCCGGCCACCATAACAGGGTCCGACCCTAGGTTCCCGCTGAGGCAGAAGTTCGAAGTCAGATTGGAGAGAAATAAAATTTAATGATACATGTGCGGTAATTACAGCTTGAGCTGGGTGCCTCAAAGAGGGACCCCGAACAAAGAAATCCCTGGGCAGTTATACCCTTACAATCTAAATTCCCCACCCCTCAAGTGATAGTTTGGACCAATAGTAATAGTTAGGTCTGGGTTCTTCCCCTTCTTCACTGGGCCCCTTCATCGTCTCTAGGCAGGCTGCTGCTTTTCTTATCTTCAAGGTCTGCTACTCCTGCTGTCCGTGTAACTTCTTTAACTGGCTCAGGGGCCCCCTTTTACTTATCTAGGTAAAAATTCACATCTTGAGGCCTAAGGCTTCAGCAAATTTAGCTACTAATGCTAAGCAAGTTACGCTAAGCGATTAATTCTAGACAGCTTCAGTCCGACATTCTCTGACAGTCCTCCCTTTGTTTTTATTAAGCATCCCTGCTAATATGTTAGCCGAGTTCTCGAAGCCTTTCTTAAGAGGTGCAAGTCTTTATTAGATCTTAGCCCCATACTTCGGGTATGCTGGGAGCACGGCCATTCTGGGGTTCTTTGACCGCAGGCTGGGAGGAGCAGCACTGCCAGCGTCTGGAAGAGCACTGGGAGCACAACACTTCTGTCTGCCCTCCGGTGAGGCGCGTGCCGTCACGGTTACCCAGATCAACAGTACTAAGAGTAGCGCGACGTTCCACTCCATTTTCTTCTTCTTCTTCTCGTCAGTGTGAGAGGTTTTCAGGAATTATTCGTTTGGTTATTCACCACTCGTTTAACATGAGAATGGTGTATCCAATTTTCCTTTCCTAAAACTTTAACAGCAAAATAAGAGCTTGATAAGACAGTATAAGGCCCGTCCCATTTAGGTTCTAACTTGGATTTTCGTAAAAATACTTTAACTAAAACTTCATCCCCAGGCTGTATATCGTGCACTTGTATTTCAGGTGGTGTAGATTGATACCATTGAGCATACTTTTTAAGATTTTCAAACCTTTTTTGCATACCTATRACATACTGGGTTAGCWGTTCATCTCCATCCAACAGGCTGGTCTTAGCYGGGATATAAGTCCCTGGTATGGCTAAATGTCTTCCGAAGAGAATTTCTGCTGGTGTTAGCCCTATGGGTTGTCGTGGAGCATTTTGAACATCCCATAGGGCTAAGTTTAGAGCTTCAGGCCATTTTAGGTTAGTGTGTGTGCATACTTTTGCTATTTTGTCTTTTAGTGTTCTGTTCATTCTTTCTACCTGTCCTGAAGATTGTGGGTGGTAAGGAATATGTAGGTTTTTCTCTATTCCTAGTGACTTATATAATAGATGGATTATGTTTGCTGTAAAATGGGCGCCCCTGTTGGAATCAATGGCTTCTGGAACCCCATACCTGGGTATGATTTCTTTTAGTAAGGCTTTTACTACCCCTCCTGAGTCAGCCTTCCTTGTTGGGAAAGCCTCTACCCAGCCCGATAACTGAGCTACTATCACTAACAAATGTTTGTACCCATTGGCGGCCAGCATATCCGCGTAATCTACTTGTAGCCTTTGAAAAGGGAAGTAGGCCCATGGTCGTCCCCCTAACTCTGAGCTTGGTTTGCTGCTTGAGAACTTTTGGCAGGTCGGGCAGCTGTTGGTTATTCCTTTTGCAGCGGTGTAAATTCCTGGAGCTGCCCATACCTTTCGTACCTGGTTAGCTACCACCTCTGCTCCCCCATGAGCTTTATCATGGAACCACCTAGCTACAGTAATTACATATTTCTTTGGTAGAATTGGYTTTCCTCCAATTGTCCATATTCCATCATCATTTTGTTTTGCTTCCCACTTTTCCCATTGTTTTTTCTCTTCTGCTAAGCAATCTTCCCCATACATGGTTTTGGGGTCTATTAAATTTGGCCATTTGCTCTGGTCCGTCATTGGAATTGCAACCATACAGTCTCTCAAAGGTTGTCAGGCTGCCGCCTTCGCGGCGGCATCAGCTAAAGCATTTCCTTTACTAATTTCTGTAATGTTTTTAGTATGGGCTGGGCAATGTATTACAGCAATTTCTTGGGGCAGCTGAACTGATTATAGCAAATTACTTATTTCTTCTCCATTAGCTATTTYCTTTCCTGATGATGTAAAAAATCCTCGTTCTTTCCATAACATCCCAGTTGCATGGCATACTCCGAATGCGTATTTTGAGTCGGTATATACATTTATTCGCAGGTTCTTACCCATCTTTACTGCTTGGGTTAATGCTATTAGTTCTGCCCCTTGAGTGCTTACAGACGGAGGTAAGGGATTAGCCTCAAGTACCTCAAAGAGGTTGGTAACAGCATAGCCTGAATGGCGTCCTCTGTCCAAATAACAGGACGATCCATCTGTAAACAGAACTAGGTCTGGGTTTCCCAAAGGTTCATCTTTGAGATCCTCCCGGGGCTTGCTTGACAGCCACCTGTTCACAGGAATGATGAGGCTCTCCATCTTCAGGTAGGGGCAATAGCGTCGCTGGATTTAAGGTGTTGCATCTCTTTAAGGTCACATTATCTGCATGTAGTATTATTAGTTCACAGCGGTGAGCTCTCTGTGGGGACAGTGCTTGAGTAGCATATTGTTTCATTAGCAGTTCTACTTCATGTGGCACATACACAGTCATTGGGTGACCCAAAACTACAGGTCGTGTTTTTCCAATAAGGGCTGCTGTAGCTGCTATCGCTCTGATGCATCCTGGAGTGCCTTTGATTACCGCAYCTAGTTGGGTGRAGTAAYAGGCCACTGGCCTACGGTGAGGACCTAGTTTTTGAGTGAGTACTCCACTTGCTACTCCTTGTCGTTCATGAACAAATAATTCAAATGGCTTACTATAATCTGGTAGTCCTAGAGCCGGGGCTGAGACCAATGCCCTTTTTATAGATGTGAAAACTTTCTCTTTTTCTGGACTCCAGGTCAAAGGCTCTATCTCCTCCTTATTTGTTGCCTGGACTAAAGGTTTGGTAAGTTCTCCCAACCCGGGAATCCATGGCCAACAAAATCCTACAGCTCCTAAAAATCCCCTAAGTTGCTTTTTTGTTATAGGACGGGGTATATCAAGAATTGTTTTTACTCATTCTGGATCAATTAATCTGTGCCCTTCCTTCAAGATAAACCCCAAATATTTTACCTCTTGTTGACACAGCTGGAGCTTGGACAGAGATGCTCAATGCCCTTTCTCAGCAAGAGCGTTACATAGAGAAATAGTGTCTTTCAAACATGTCTCGTAATCTCTACTTGCTAATAACAAATCATCCACATATTGTATTAACACTGAATGTCCTGGAAGTTCGATATCTGCAAGATCATTTTTAAGTATACGTGAAAAAGTAGTCGGAGACCCAGTAAATCCCTGTGGTAGCCTAGTCCAAGTCAATTGTTGTCCCTTCCAAGTGAAGGCAAAAAGATCTTGGCTGTCCTCAGCTACTGGTATACTAAAAAAGGCTGCCGTTAAATCAGTCATGGTAAAATAAGTTGCCCAGTGGGGTATCTGTAGTAATATAGTTGACGGGTCAGGAACTACTGGATGTGGAGCAATTACATGTTGGTTTATAACTCTTAGGTCTTGTACAAACCGATACTCTGGGTCACCATCAGAATCCTGCCTATTCTTTTTAACTGGCAGAATTGGGGTGTTGTATGGGGATTCACAGACTCTAAGGATACCCAGTTTTAAATAGTGATCAATTTGCTTTTGGATACTCTTCTCTGCTTACTTTGGGATACTCTTCTCTGCTTCCTTTGGGATAGGGTATTGTTTAACCACGGGAGGTAATCCCCCCTTTGTTTTGATCAAGACTAGACTAGCTGATTTCAATAGTCCAACATCAGTTCCTGAAGTGCTCCACAGCTTTCCAGGAACTGATTCTAAACCTGTTGGAATTTGCAGATTAGTTGACTCTGGTTCTGGTGTCTCAGCCAGAACACATGAGCCCATTATTATTAATTTCATCCCTTCTGGCTGTAAGCAGATCTGAGTATCCAGGGCTTGTAAGAGATCCCTCCCTAAAAGGCAAAAGGGTGAATCCATGGAAATTATGAAACGTCCCCACACTCCTTTTCCTCCAATAGTGAGCAACAAGGGCTTAGTTAACGTTCGTTTGCCTTTTCCCATTACTCCCTGTACTGTTATTTTATCTGATGACTTACATCCTTTAGGCTCAAAATTCAGAAGAGAAAGGGTAGCTCCAGTATCCACTAAGAAGGGAATTTCTTGACCTGCTATATTTGCCATTACCTGCCCCCTGAAATCCAAATCTATATCCCATGAATTTACCCCAATTCCCACAGTATTTTCTGGGTCTCCCATCTCCTGTCATTGTGGGCTGGCTGGGAATTGCCTGGTGTCATTCCCAGTACTCGACTGTCTCATGCTGTCCCCTCTATTCCTGGGCATGCGGGGCTTCACTGGGCATTCCCTCTTCCAGTGCCCTTGTTCCCCGCAAGAATGGCAATAATCATTAACTCCTAAGCGTACAATACGTTTGCTTTGGTTCCGTCCATCTCCTCTGACCCTTACTCGCCCCCTTCCTCTAGTTTCTTTAAACTCGCCTCTTAACACAGCCACTAACACACTCACTTCCTCTTTCTTTTGTTGTCTCTTTTCTTTCACCTTCTCTTCATCTTGACCGTTATATACAAATGTGGCTAAACGTACTATTTCGTCCATAGACTTCCCTGGCCAGTCAGGAACATGTTTAGAAAAATACTTTTTAATGTCAGAGGCCGTTTGATCTACAAATGTGGAAACTATTAGAGGCCTGTTAGCCTCCGCTTCTGGGTCTACCCCCGCTCCAAACATTCTGATTTGTTTAAATAGTCTGGAAAGGAAAGCTGAGGGGTGTTCCTCAGGTTGTTGCTGACACTCCCTTATTTTAGACCAATTCGCAGTCTTTTGTCCTGCCAAACGTATAGCTTCTTCTAAGCCTTGTCTGGCTAATTGCAACTGCCTGTAATCTGCCTCTACATTATAATTCCACCCGGGGTCCACAATCGGCCAGGCCGTTCGAGCAGCCAGAACACCCCCCTCTTCTGCCCAACGACGGTTTGCATCCAGAATTGAGTGTTTTTCATCTGGAGTGAACAAGGCTTCAAGGAGCATTTGCACATCCTCCCAGGTAGGATCATACACCCGCAATATTCCTCTTACAATTTGTAACACTTTCTCTGGATCTTCYCTAAGCCTGGGAGTTTGTTGACTCCATGCAATCAAATCTTGGGGCTCCCAAGGTCGGTAAATTCGCATTGTAGCTACCCGACGTACCCCATCTGGACCTGGCAGGGGCACTCCTGGCACAGGAATGACGTGCGAAGGGGCTTGAAAGGCAGAGGGGGAAGGCAAGGGGGGGTAGAGAGAAGCTGAAGCAGCGGATAGCGCATAGGGTGGAGCAGTTTCCACAAGCGTTTTAGCAGCTGCACTGCTTTCAATACTCTGAGAAAAAAAAATTCTTT
Organism: Apteryx rowi; assembly: GCF_003343035.1. Lineage (NCBI taxonomy): Eukaryota > Metazoa > Chordata > Aves > Apterygiformes > Apterygidae > Apteryx > Apteryx rowi. Next base: position 7,127,169 of record NW_020451204.1, read on the forward strand.
CTTTTCTAGGTGCCTCTTTTTGTCTAGCAAATGCCCAGCTGTCCCATACATACCAATAATCCATTTGCCTGGGGAACCTATCCTCCAAATGGTGACGCAGGAAAGTTAACTCCTGATGATCAAAGGTTCCCTGTGGCGGCCATCGTTCCGCCGGGTTACCATCCTTTGTCAGGAACGGCCAGTCCTCCTGACATAGCTGGATTAACCTTTTTTTTTCTAGGTTCTTGGTACCATCAATCTTACCCCAGTTTTGCAAAATTTCAGCTAAGGGCGTCCCCTTTTCTATGCCAAACTTATTTCCCATATTGTGGGTTTGTTTTTTGGGTTTTTTTTTCTTCTTTTCCCCCTGCAGCTGGTGTGATCACACTCTCTCTCTCTCTCTCTCTCACTCTCTCTCTCTGGGAACCACACTCACACCACCCGAGTCTTTGACTGCTAGGACTGCTGTCCCTTCGCAGTGGGCGGCTCTGTCAGCCGACGGGTGCCCCCTTCGGTTCCCAGGTCACACACGCATACACACCAGTCACAGTACCGGTATCCACATTCACACTAGTCACAGTAACTCTAAGTTAGTCTTGCAGTGCGCCTTACACTGACCAGGCTGCGCACTCCCCCCTTCCAGCTGGAGTGAGACGGGACTCGAACCCTCTCAAACCCTGGGAGTGGGACTCGAATCCACTCTCCCTGAAATTTAGTACCTGGTACGCCTTAGAGTGATCAGCCTGCGTACCCCTTACAGTGCACTTTGTTAGCAAACCAGAATTTAGAATTTAGGCAGGAATTTAAGACTCACCCTCTCGGTGCCTCCCGTTGCCAAAGATCCCAGGTGAACTCACCTGATGGCGCCAGATGATCGTTTGAAGACGAGAGGCCCCGACGGTGGTCGCCTAGGGTCCCATCTGGGGTGCCAAACTGTTATGGAAAACTAGGCTCACCAGCCACCATAACAGGGTCTGACCCTAGGTTCCCGCTGAGGCAGAAGTTCGAAGTCAGATTGGAGAGAAATAAAATTTAATGATACATGTGCGGTAATTACAGCTCGAGCTGGGTGCCTCAAAGAGGGACCCCGAACAAAGAAATCCCTGGGCAATTATACCCTTACAATCTAAATTCCCCACCCCTCAAGTGATAGTTTGGACCAATAGTAATAGTTAGGTCTGGGATCTTCCCCTTCTTCACTGGGCCCCTTCATTGTCTCTAGGCAGGCTGCTGCTTTTCTTATCTTCAAGGTCTGCTACTCCTGCCGTCTGTGCAACTTCTTTATCTCTCCAGCTTGAACGGGCTCAGGGGCCCCCTTTTACTTATCTAGGTAAAAATTCACATCTTGAGGCTTAAGGCTTCAGCAAATTTAGCTACTAATACTAAGCAAGTTATGCTAAGCGATTAATTCTAGACAGCTTCCGATATTCTCTAACGTATTGCTGCTAGACCCATTCTCCTCTCCCTTTCTATTATAGGCCCTCTCAGCCTGTTTATCAGCTGTGCTTGATCATTGTAATACATATTTCAATACACCACACTAAGCCAAAAGCAGAAGGTTTTTGCTATTAAATGCAACTTGTGTTATGAAGTCTATTGCAATATACCTAAACTTGAGGTGGGGGGAAGGTAGCCAGCTTTCCTTTGCTGTCCTTAAAGCAGGCTGTTGCCTGAAGCACACCTGAGAAACACAAAGGTCCAGGGTTTTCTAGGACCAAAAAGATTGCCCCAAAACAGCTCTGTGTTCAATATCAGGTCATGTGAAATCTGAGCAGCCTTCAGCATGGCAACAGTTTTTGTTGGGAAGTGAGCTAGCTCTGTATGATGTTAAATTCCCCCAAATCATGACTTGAGTTAAAAAGCACATGGATTAGAAGTTTTTTTTTCTTTTCCTGTAATAATTGTGAGATGGACTTCAGCGGTGTCACTGTAGCATAAGGAGATACTGAGCTTTACTTTTCAGGCATTGGTCATGCACAGTTAGACTATACAAGCTTGACCGGCAGTAATTATGATACTTGGATGCAAATATTTGCACCTTCTCCATGTGCTTCATTGCCTGCACTTAAACCGTGAGAGAAACCTTTGACATAAAGTAACCTCCTCCCACCCCGCAGTGAAATAGCGTCATTCACTTTCCTCTGTTTTAATCCCTATTTTCTTATTGATTGGGTCGTTTGGGGTTAAACGTCTGGAAAAGAGTATTGCCTTAGCTCCTAGCCAGGCTGAAGTTTTAGCTGCGGTTCTGCTTTCGGCTTGGCCGTTACTGGCGGCACGTGCTGTGACAGGGAGCGGCGGCCACCGCAGCCTCCGTCCCGGGCGCGACCAGGGCCCAGGCCCGAGGCCCCCTCCCGGGCCAGGCCGCAAGCCGCCTTCACCTCCGCGGCTCCCCGGGGCTCGCACGCGAGGAAAGGGGCGTTTGGGGGCTGTTTCTAGAAGCAAACGAAGACGTTTGCATTCCTTGCGCATTTTTTTCACACGGAGCCCGAAGGGGCCCCGAGGACCCCGCTGATAACGGCCGCCGCCGCCAAAGCCGCCGTCCTCCCACGCGGCAGCTCTGCCCCGTTACTATGCCCGATGATGCCCTTCTCCCGATTTTTCTCATTGGCCGCTCCGCCGATGACGACACTCCCAAGCGGCGCCGAGCGCGGCGGCGCGGGGAAGGAGGGGAGGGAGGAGGGAAGCCTTGCGCTTCTCTGCGATTGGTTCGAGAGGGAGGGGCGTTGCGGGCTCTGATTGGCGGGTGGGGCGCAGCGGGCAGCGGGATTGGTTCCGTGAGGGTGGGGGGGAGGCGCAGTGCATTGTGGGGGGCGACGCGCGTGGAGCGCGGGGGATTGATGGCGGCCATCGGCGTCCACCTGGGCGCTACCTGTGCCTGCGCCGCCGTCTACAAGGTGAGCGGCCGGGGCCGGGGCGCCCGCGCGGCGGGGGCTGGCGGAGGGCGGCTCACGGGTGGTGCTTTTCTCCTCAGGATGGCCGCGCGGACGTGGTGGCCAACGACGCCGGGGACCGGGTGACTCCTGCCGTCGTGGCGTTCTCGGAAAGCGAGGAGGTGAGGCTCCCGCCTGCGGCCCTGGCTCCCAGGGCAGGGGAGCCCAGCCCTGCCCTGCCCTGCCCTGCCCTGCCCTGCCCTGACGCGCTGCTCGCTTTCTCCTTCAGGTTGTTGGCTTAGCTGCCAAGCAGAGCAGAATCAGGAATATTTCAAACACTGTGGTGAAAGTTAAGCAGATCCTTGGGCGAAGGTAAGAGAATAGGTACGAAGTGAAACTCGGGGAGTGGAGTTTTCCCCACTGAAGCTGGTCAGCGAGGTGTAGTTGCAGTGCTGAAGTTGATCTTCTGAAGATATTTTATATTGAAGATATTTTATACTTAAGCAATAGCGGCTAAGTTAACCTGGTTTTGACAGGAGTGTATGTGTGTCATATTATTAAAAACTTATCCTACATTTCATTACAGATATATTTTGTATTCTGTATCTGAATTTGTTTTTGTATTCAAATTTCATTAGGAATTTAACAATAAGTAGAACATTTGCTTTTGATGGTACTTGGGTTTCTTAACTAAAAATTCATATTTTTTACCTGAAGATCTTACTAAGGATAAAACCAACTCTGTTTTAGTTCATCTAAAAACTTGAATCACTTATTATGACAATGATGAAATGCCTCTTGCTATTCTTCAGTTAGTGAACCTGTGATGATTTGCAGTGACAGCTACAATGATTCTAAAACTAAACTTGCTGGCTTAGGTCTGACATCAGAAATTCCACAAAACATTTCAGTGATAATCTAGTTATAACTCTTTAAGTGAAATGAGTTGACAAGAAGCTGTCTGTTCTGATGTTTTTCTTAGCATTTTTTTCAGAGCCATATCTTTATGTAGTCAATAGAAGTTTAAAGATAGTTAGTCTATTGCTGCCATATTATTTCAGTCAGTGTAATAAAAGTGACATTTACATCTTTTATAATTGATTATTCAGAGTAACATTAGGTTAAAACAGATTTTTTTTTTTCTCCTTTTAATGTTATGTGCTGTTTATTCTAACTTTCAGATATTTGTTTCTTTCTTAGTTTGGGGGAAGGAGGTTGAAAGATACCAGCAGTCAGAACCTTTTTTTTTTTTTTCCCCTCCTGTATAGATATATCCACAGGGAGAATAGAAATTCTGGCTGAAGTGTAGTTTCATATACTATAGACCTTATTAGGCACATCAGCAAGATGAATTTTTGAAATTTATTTATAATTATTTATATGATTTATTCTGCTATTCTGAATTTGTCTTGATAGCTCTGGTGACCCACAAGCTGAGAAATATATTACAGAAAGCAAGTGTTCAGTAAGTATGATCTAATTCTTGTTGTTCTCAGAATAACTTGTATCATTTTCTGATATTCTTTATTGCATTGTGTCACACTGTGCTTGTGGTTTTTAGTGATCAGCTCCCATTATATGATGTCTGTATGACGCTATGTAGAACGTGTTTCTCTTTTCACAAGGTGGAGGCTTCACCATGTCCTGAAATCTGCCATCATAATATAGTCCAACAGAAAAATTCCTTATGTCTCTGGGCCATTCTCAAAAGGGATGATTCTTTAATATATTCAGATAATAGCATTGCAGTGTTTCTTAGTGCTGGTAGAAGTCACTCAGGGTAGGGCATTTTGTGTTTGCAAATGCTTAACCACTTGACTTAATCACATTATTTATTTGGCTAATGCTGTGCTTGTTACTGGAAACCTTCTGGCAAAGGAAGAGAAAAATCACCCTAAATCATACCAAACTCGTTCTTTACCTCACATGCTTTTGAATCTGTGAGTACGTGAGCACCACTCTAGTAAGTTGTAACCAGGCTTTGACTCGTTCCTAAGGGAGGAATTGAGTTTCTTCACTAGTCTTTGACTCTTCGTATTGGTAGGCTTATGTAGATAACCATTACTGATTATAAGCAAGCAAACATTCTTGCTCTGAAATTTACTTTTGTACTAAGGAAAATTCCTTAATTGTAAAAGGGAGTCTGGAGCCTTTAAGTCCATATTAATGTCACTGTCCTATTCACTGGGTAATATACAAGGTTTCTTGGTGATCTGTCTTTGATAAACATTTTAGAATATTCCCTTACAGCAGAATACTAACGTAGAGAGTATTTACACAGTCCAATGCTTTTGGCTTCAAACGGAAATTAAATTAAACATTGCTTTTCATTAATAACCAATTTATACATCTTATGAATATGTGTTGGTTTTTGCTTACAGATAGTTGAGAAGAATGGAAAACTTCACTATGAAATAGATAATAAACTTATTAATCCAGAAGATGTTGCGAAGCTCATTTTCAGTAAAATGAAAGGTATATAATAAGTAAAATCATAAGGTATTTTAATTTAAGCTGTCCTCATATTTTTGAGATGTGGTGTGTTGGTTTTTTGCTTTTAATCAACATGTTCTGCCTATGTTTATGAACAGAAACTGCTCAGTCTGCATTGGGTTCAGATGTAAATGACGTTGTTATCACTGTACCATTTGATTTTGGAGAGAATCAGAAAAATGCCCTTGGGTAAGAGGATTAAGATTTTTCTGTTATTTAACGTGCCTAAAGCAGACCGGCTGGCAGATCAGCAATGAAAAGTCTCCTGCTGGACTTTGGCTTTTAGCCATCAGTTGAGAAGTTGGAATGCTAGTCTGAATAATGAAAATGCAATAATCGGAAATAAAATCCTAACTCTAGTAACTCTTTAAGGAATTCACTTTGTCATAACCAGTGAAATTCTGAATCAATTTAAGCAAGAGGGAATTTCGATAACATCAAGGATAGAATTTCATTTCAGAAGTATTATCTCTAATGGCTCTTCAGTGTGCTCTTAGAAAAATGTGTACAGTTTGTCTCAGTCTTCCTCAATGATTTCCCACCCCTTTACACAGCAAAACTCACCAACCCAAGTGGCTTTGCATGATATTGTTGAGGACTCTGTTTGTCACAGAGCTGATATGGTATACATACAAAGACAAAAATCCTATTGTTGGATATATGGTTTCTTGGCCAAGTTTAAGAGAGCCTGGCAGGGCGGTATAGGATACCTTGTGCTACTGTTGCTTCTGCTCTTAGTGTGCTCCATGGGTGTCAGTCGTACTCACTTTTCAGCAAAAATGACTTAAGTAAAATTTCTGCTTGGAAGTGCAGCTGTAAAAGTTTCTGCATGTGAAAAGATGAGCAGACTTTTCGACATGTCGAAAGTCTAAGCTGTGCATAGTCGGCAGCACCCCTTACCAGTTTCTGGTATTTAGAAGCTGTTAAGAGCCCTCCTGAAATATTCAGGGCACACCTAGTCATAAAATGTAAGTGAGCTGGGTATTTGCAATATGTATAATGAAACAAAAGAAACCCCCAAAACTTCAGAATGGATAAAATGAATTGTAGGACAGTTCCAGAGATGCTAAAGTTTTGAGAAAATGTTTAAAGTAAGCTGTGGCAACTTGAATTGGAAGTAAAAAGCATATTTTCCTAGCATGACATCTAGTGAAATGGCATACCAAAACCTTTTAATGCCACACACTTGGGAATAAGTTACCACGATTGCTTGGGTGTGGGGTTTCTGATCTTGCTGTTGAGGGATTTTTTTGCTTTTTTTAGTGGTGTGTGTAAGACTGATACATCAGTGTTTTCCTTGTCAATAAGTGCAGAACAGAACCAGCTACCTGAAGAATGCAGTAGCAACTGAAGTTTTTCACAATTTTTCTTTTCCAGTCACTTCACTTTGTTAATATCATGCTGTAACCAAGTTCTGAATTGGTGAGATATCTAGTTCTGATGAAGTCTTAATAGCGTGCATAACTATAGTGAAATCATTAAATGCTATTATGAAATGTTGTTATGCCTTATCACAGGGAAGCAGCTGCAGCTGCTGGATTTAATGTTATGAGGTTAATCCATGAGCCATCTGCAGCTCTCCTGGCTTACGGAATTGGCCAAGATTCACCCACTGGGAAAAGGTAGAATTGTAATATTTTACTACTTAAATTTAAGCTACCACAGTTAATCCATACAGGTTTAACAAATCCAGTTCTATCCTGAGAAATCTGAAATGGGGAGGGAATTCTGTGTTGCTGTAACAGTAAATACAAAATTAATAATTTGAAGCTTTGTTTTCTCTTTTTCTCAATACAGCTGTTTGCCAGTAGCCCGTAATGTTTTAAACCGCTTTATAGCTCTGTTTTTTGAGATGCATCTGTTTCCAGATTCTGTCCTGTTCTTTAATGAGCAGGCTGCCTTAAAGAAAGATGCATTCCTTTACTTGCACAGATTTAGGTGAAACTGATTTTTAATTGTGGGAGTCACTGTCATTTTACATGCAATAGAAGGACTAAAGCTGAGTTCCTAGATGCAGTAGGTGGGTTTGGTTTCCCTTATATGAGTATTCAGATAATTCACAAGGTTTTCAAAACAGCAAAGGCTGCCCACAAGGCAAACAGATGTTTTGTTTTGTGGGTGGGTTTTTTGGTATTTTTTACCCTCATATAATTGGGTCATATGATGTTAAACCTAATGTTCAGTTCTCAGTTGTGTTGTAGGATAAACATTGGCTACTCTTGCTGTATATGTATCTTGTTCTTTAGGGAACATTGTAAAATAGTTGCCGGTACTACAGATGCATTAAATCAAATCATCCCAAATCAGATTTTCTTTACAAAGAACTGATCAAAACCTAAAATATATTAAGATGGTAATCTTTTATAAAGTGTGTCAAAGCAAACATAATTGTAGATGGTTTTAATACTTGTTTCAATTTTTTTTTACTGTGGCAGCAATGTGTTGGTTTATAAACTTGGTGGAACATCGCTCTCTATCACAGTCATAGAAGTAAACAGTGGAATATACCGTGTTCTTGCTACTAACACAGATGATAGCATAGGTGGAGTTTGCTTCACAGAAGCCTTAGCACAACACTTAGCATCTGAATTTCAGAGGTAGGTTTTGAATTCCAAATATATATGTTGTTGTTAGGACAAGAATTTCATTGTCTAATGTTTCCTTTCAAAAAAAAATATTGATATTATTTTGTTCTGGCAGAACTAACAGACTGTCCCTGACTGAAATGACTCTGAAATATTAAAGGAACAGTCAGCTGTTGGCAAGGGGGAGGGAGGGAAGGATTTTGGTTTTGGGTAGGCACTGTCTGAATTCAGTATTGAACTAGGGGGTGACTTTTTTTGGGGGGGGGGTGCTCTGCTACAAACTGTTCTGTGTTTGGGGTGATACATTTAACCACTGACTACATATATCCTTTCAATTAAAAGCTTTTAGGGGATTTAACTTGCTGCTGTGTGTGTGTATTTGTGTGTACGCATACACTTGTTGGCATGAAAGACCATGGAGGGGCCTGGGTCATCAGGTTGAAGCTTGTATGTCATATCACACTATGATGATGAACAAAAATCCAATGTATTAGTAGAAGTTAGGTTTTCTGGTGACAGTTCTTTTAAGTTTCAGTTGTTGACACAAAGGAATATGCCTGAAAGTATTAGTGTTTTCCTGTCCTTCTAAAGTCTTTAAAGATTCTAATCTTTTGAGAACTCTTTTTTCAGTGATCTCTTTGAGGTGGCCAACCTTGTACTATCGCACAGTGAGACTTTTTGGATGAAACATTATTTTGTTAACATGTCTTATGTTCAGTGTTTAATTACTTAAAATAATCTCTGTGGCTAATATCGGTTGACTTGCAGGCATTCTCTTGCTGTTTCTTGCAGTTACTTACACGATTTGTTCAGAGGAGAAACTTCTCTGTAAAAGACTTAAGAAATCTCTATCTGATAAACACTAATGTCTGAGTTCACAGGAGTGCCTCCATATGGTGTTCTTTAGTTGAATTTGAAATAGCCATTTTTATTCTTGGTAAGCTTTCAATAGTGGCACTGTAGGCAATACTAAAATGTAGGTTGAAATCTGTTCAATAGCTTTAACCCCTTTTTCCTTTCAGAAAGTTAGCATATCACTCAAAACCCTGCCTTCCTAAATAGACATTTCTGTTTAACATAGGTCTTGTAAACATGATATCAGAGGAAATCCCAGAGCCATGATGAAGTTAATGAACAGCGCTGATGTTGCAAAGCACTCGTTATCAACTCTGGGAAGTGCAAACTGTTTTGTAGATTCACTGTATGATGGCTTGGATTTTGATTGTAATGTGTCCAGGTAAAACAAGTCTTGAAGTTACTTCTCTTACATTGTATTATGTTTTAAATTTTTCTGCTTCATTTTTAGGTTATTCAATAAAATTTGATATTGGTGACATTAATTTTAGAGACAAATAAGATAAAAGAGAGAACTTGCTTTCTTCTAGCTTTGTTTCATGTTAATAGTTCTATTATGAGTAAGATCTGCAGTAGTTGGGCAGTAGCACTACACGATATTGCCATAATGGTTTGAAAATAAACTGAAAAAAGATACAGGGAGAGCCCATATTTGGAATCTGTTTGATTGAAAGGGGAATGGATGCTGGTATTAATCAAGGTGCTTTTATTCTATTATTGCACTTTTTTAAAAGAAAAGGCTTCTGGTCTCTTTCATCTAAATGAGCTCCAGAAATACAGGAATTGGGGAAACTTTGATGTTGCCTCTCTTTTTGACAACTGGGAGTGGAAAGACGCTTTCTGTCTCTTAAGGGTTTTTTGTTGGTTTGTTTATACTGCTGTGTCCTCCTGCAAGCTTCTCTCTTGTGATGGTCTCCTAATGAAATATTTGGCTGATTTGCAGTTGCTCTTCCAGTCAGCAACTTTAGAAAAATGAACTAGTTTTTTTTTTGATTTCAGAGCTGTGCATGCGTTGTTGCAGCAGTTGGATTTGGTGAAATAAGGCACAGTGTGTCTGCAGATCCAAGAACTTCTGCTGTACAACATCTGCTTGGCTCAGCTTAGATTAGGAGTCTAGTCCCGTGGACTACAGTGTTGCAGAACTTGATTTTGTGCTCATGCAGAGTGAAGTTTCCTTTTCAGGCTCGAAAGAGCTTGAAACAAACAAAAGTTATGAATTTTGTATGCTTGTTTTAAGTACCTACTCCTGCATACATGCAGGAGACAATTTGCCTCTGAAAATTCAGCTGGCATGTTTCAGTCTTTGTCTTCAGCTTGAAGCTGATAGAGTGGTTCTAGGATTTTCACTTCTTAATTGTCTTCACTTGCATGTGAAAACTGAGTGAGGAGGGGTGTTTTTCTAGAGTGCACTTTTAAAAAAAAAAATTGGCAGTCTGAATAGGTGTTAGTAATGGAAACAGTAGTGCAGATATTTTCACAGCAAAATCACTTCTTTAGGATTAATAATTGAGGGGGGATCTTTGCTTGAAAAAAAAATGCTTAATGTGAGGTTTTGCTGGGGAAATGAAGTATATTCTGAAAATCATTGTTCTTCCATTTCAAGTGTGTACTCCTCTAATGGATGAGACGGCATTTCTTATTTCTTCTTTTTTCTTTTTTTAGGGCCAGGTTTGAACTTATTTGTTTTCCACTTTTTAGTAAATGTATAGAAGCAATTAAAAAACTCTTGCAACAAGTTGGATTTACAGCAGATGATATTAATAAGGTAATAATGGAAATCATTTTTGTCTCCAGTATGCTTTTTAACTCCACAGGAAATATATTTGAGACCTGTTTTTCCTACAGGCTGTTATAAGATTATTTCCTGATTGTTGAACTTGATCCAAAATGCTTAAACACATGTATGTAGGCTCAGACGCTTAGGGCTCCTGTCCATGCTTTGATTTCAGCTGAAATTAAGCGGAAATTAGTTTCTGAGTCAAAAGTGTGTTTTGCAGCTACATATTCACTAAGCGATAAAGTATTCATCTGAATTCTGTGTGTAATTCTCGGTAGAGCTGAGGAATACTTCAGTCAGTAGACTTTTTCCTCTACCTTCAGTAAGCTTTGGATTGGGTTTGCTCACACTTGTGAAGACACTCTTGGGTATTGACTTCACCTATCCTATGAGTTGAACAGATCACTTAATGTCTACTTGGTGCCCATGTTCATCCTCCTTTTATTTCCCTTGTTAACCTAAAAACTTATGAACACATTAGATGCCAAATCATGGTGTTTTAGGGCCAAAGATGGTGAGTAAGAGAGCAAATATTAGAGGCATTTGAATGCCTCTAGCTTGGAACAAAAGTAATTTTTATCTTAACTCATGTAAAACTATGTCTGCAAATAATGTTATATTTGCTACTGGTAGGTTCGGCACACCAATACAGCATTCTACAACAAAAGTTAGCCAGTGCTTCTAATGATACAGGATGCCCCTTCAGACTCTAATTATTGTTCACTGTGTGATTTCTGAATTCCAGGCTAATGAAGTATCCTAGGCCATTGTTGACAGAATGTCTTTTGTTTTCTGGTGGCAATACTTTAAGTGGCCCGATGTGCTGTCCTCTCAGACTTTAGTTATCCTTTTAAATAAATGCAACTTTAGTATAAAACAAATGAGCCTAATTAATGATTCCTGAGTTATGCTTTATACAACTAACAGTGGGAATTGGCTTCATTTCCAGATCTGGTTGACCTCGACTAAGTTACTGTAAGAAGTAAAAGGTTTTTAAGGTTTTTTTTCCTAAGCAAGATGACCAAACAGCACGAAGTCCAGTAGATGGTGGCTGGTTACCAGTCACATCCCTCAGGGTTTGATACTGGGGCCAAGATTGTTTAATATCTCTATTAAGAAACTGAATGATGGGGTACTATGCACTCTCAGCAAGTTTGCAGACAGTACCAAACTGAGGGGAGCAGTTGATACACTGGGGGGCTGGGCTGCTATTCAGAGGAACTCGAAAGGCAAAAGAAGTGGACTGACAGGAAGAGAATCATGAAGTTCCTCAAAGGCAAATGCGGAGTCCTGCATTTGGGATGCAATAAACCCATGCAGCGGGACAGGTTGGGGGTTGACTAGCTAAAAATCAACTTTGCAGAAAAAGACTTGAGGCTTCTGGTCAACAAACTGAACAGGAGTCAGCAGAGTGCTGTTGCAGCAAAGAAGGCCAACTGCCTGCTGGCCTGTAACAGTAAAAGTATAGCCAGTAGGTATAGGAAAGTGATTGTTTCCCTATCATGCAGTTGATAAGACTGTATATGGACTCTGTGCCCAGTTTGGGGCTCCCTGTAGAAGAAAGATTGACATACTGGAGCGAGTCCGCTTGGAGGGCTCCCAGGATGGTTTGGGGCTGGAGCATATGACTCTGAAGGGGAGACCGAGAGAGCTGGGTTTGTTCAGCTTTAAGACAAGAAGGCTCAGGGGAGAGGTTATTGCTGTCTACAGCTATCTAATGGAAAGGCGCACACAAGGCAAAACCTTACTCTTCTTAGGGGTATGTGATGGAAGAGTGCATGGCAACAGACACAAGTTGCAACATGGAAATTCTAGATAAAAAGAAAAGAATTTCTATTGTGAGGGTGGTCAAACATTGAAACGGGTCCAGGAGAGGTGGTGGATTCTCTGCCTTTAGAGATAAGGTTTTGAGCAGTCTTTTCTAACTGCTCCTGTTCTGAGCAGGACATTGGAGTTGATGACCTCTGGAAATCCAACCGAACATGACTTTATGTTGGATTCCTGAATTCTTAAAATTCATCTAGCTTATGCTTTCTATAAGAGATACTTCTTCAATATACTTTTTCAAGCTTGCAAGCTATTTCCTTTAATTGCGAATGCAAAAAGAACAGAAGTCAAGTCAACATAACAATTTTTCTAACAGCTACAGATAATAAAATATCCCAGAGCAGTTTGTGCTTCTGTTTTGAAAGTTGGAGCCTGCATCTCTTTATAATTCTGAAGAAAGATTTGAAGTCATTGAGGCATATTTTCTAGGTAGTTCTGTGTGGTGGGTCTGCTCGAATCCCAAAGCTACAGCAGCTGATCAAAGACATCTTTCCAACTGTGGAGTTGCTGAACTCTATTCCTCCAGATGAAGTAATTCCCATTGGTGCAGCCATAGAGGCAGGAATCCTACTAGGGAAGGAGAACCCTTCTTTAGAAGATGAAGCACTCTTAATTGAGTGTTCGGCCAAAGATATTCTACTTAAGGTAAGGCTAAAATTATTTAACTCTTGAACATTTTACTACTGTGATGAATGCGTATTACTGTGTATGTGTTACTGATGTTAGAAATGTGGTATTGCTTTAAAACTGGTTTTACAGATAGGTTATAGGTCAGCTCTAAGTGCTGATTTAAGTCTTTTAGAATTGACAGAAAAACTCCTCTTGACTCCAGTGGGAGTTAGATTTGGTCCTTGCTATGTTGTAATAGCTGGATTTATCATTTACTTGTAATTTCAAATTTTGGAATTGCTGTGATGGTAAGTACAGCAGAAAGGATGAATCTTGAGTTTCGTTTCTTTCCTTTTTGCATGGCGCACTGTTTTATAGCTTCCAGCTCACTGAAGTATAGAGAAAGGCATGAACTCTTTTTTTCCTTTTTTAAGGGAGTAGACGAGTCAGGGGCTGACAAATTCACAGTGCTATTTCCATCAGGGACACCATTACCAGCTCGAAGGCAGCACACCTTGCGTGCTCCTGGAAATACTTCTTCTGTATGCCTTGAGCTGTATGAGTCATTAGGGAAAAGTCCTTTGAGTGAAGAAGGCAAATTTGCACAGGTGAGTATATGCACATTCATATACATTTTAATGTGAATTATTTGGAAATCAAGTGGTCTGCAAAAAAATTAAAACCAAAGCCAACCCCCCCATCAAACCTCTTGTTACAAAATTAGAATCAAATGCATCTTCTTGAAAACTATCCCTAAACATTCTTCCATAAATGTACCATAAAATACTTAAGCACTTTTTAAAGAAACTTAACTTTTTCCTCTTAAATTTCTAAATGCCTGTCTGATTTTCATGTGTGGCACTATGGCAGGGCAGCTGATCTGGGATGAAAGATCATAACCAGTCATCTCAGTAGTATACAGGTCTCCGGGAAGTTAAAAATACACTGGCTGCATCATTACTTCCAGCAATTTTAGGTACTGTTGTGATATTTTTTAATATTCCTAGATTGGACAGGATCTTAGTATTAAAGACCACTCTGAAAATCAAATGTGGTAAGATGAGATGATTAAATCTTCATCTGGTATGAAGGAGTCAACCCTTGAAGAGAACACTTTGCTTGAAACAGTGTGATGTGCTTAGTTTTGCTTCAGTTCCCTGACTTACAGAGGCAGAGCAGGGAACGTGGCTGGAAATGGACATAGTGCTTGAGGAAAGTTTCATTCCACCTTAGTCTTACCAAAGGTCTGTGAGGGGATAGGATGTTGTGCAGTAATTGCAGAACTGATCGTAGATAAAGGAGCATGTTCAGCTCTTACTCTAGTCCGTGAGAGTTGTAGGTTCTCCAGTCATCTCAGTAATAGACCCTGAAAGATGAAAACAGGCAGGCAAATAGCTAAATACATATAGAATTGCCCTGCAGATGTATGAAGCCCACTAGGGCATGCTTTGATGTTAAATTATTATTAGCAGATGCTGAACAAAATGAACTGTGCATCTTATCACTTGTATCACTGTTGGCTTTTTATTAAACTCCTGTGCAAAGATCTAGAGAATTTATATTTAAATATAATCTTTTTTTTTAATAGATTGTACTCCAGGATTTAGATAAAAAGGAGGATGGCCTACATGATATATTAACTGTCCTCACCATGAAGAGGTACCCAAAATATTTCTTATTCTGCTGTTGAACTTGCTGTGTGGTGCTTCTGAGAAAGTGTCCCCCCACCCCCCCATCAGTTCAACTATTGTCATCTTTCATTAATGCAGCAACTTGACAGAACTGTTTTGGTGGCATCATCAATTCACAAATACCATATTCATGCGGATGTGGCAGAGTCTTACAGTTTTATTTTGTTTTATTTTATCTCTGGAATTATGTAGCTTTCTGGTTTGACTTGTAAGGAAATAAAACTTAATGCAGTAGCGTAGAGAACTCTTTGGGTAACTTTTGAACAGCTGATCAGTTTAACTATGCTTGACAGTAGTCAAGATCTCAAATTCCCTGTGAAGGGGGGGTCCGGTAGGGTTGTGTGTTGGGGTTTTTTGTTGTTGTTTTTTTTAAGTATGTCCACACTCTCAGGAAAAACTGAAGTGTAATCTGTCTTCATTAGTTGTCAGTGAATCCATGAAGGACTTCTTACGTATGCTTCATGTGTGATGAAAACCCATGGTCTTATCCTTTTCGAAACAGTATTGTTAAGCATGAGAAACAATGCTGCATGAAATCATGCTTCCTAAATCTACCTTTTATGGTGGATTAAGTGGAGAAGATCTCTTATCTTGCATTTAAAAAGAAAATTATTTGAAGGGATTTCTCTGACTTGCCTAGGCTTTAATTGGAGTAGCTGTATCATTTGAAATAGAATTTCACTTTCTATTATCTTTATAAATTACGTAGACTAAGTAGTTGAAACATATGCTTGTCTTCTGAGGATTGCCATGAAGTTCATATTGCCCTTCTAAATGAGAAAGTTGTCTAGGTGTTGCTAAGAAACTACTTGCTGTTTGAGTACAAAATACTTTTTTTCTTACGTTAACTACAAGATGTATTAATGCTCTATTCATAGACTTCACCAGAAGCACCTTTTTAGTCATACAGAGATTTGCACTTAAGGTTGATAAGGAAAACATTGCATAGCTTATATATGCAATTGCATATTGCAGAAAACAGCCAGTTTGTTAATGGTTTTTTTGATAGTATTTAGGTAAAAGGCTCAGTGAAAAGTTCACTGGAACACGTCATCTATTTCTCCTAAATCTTAAGCATGACTACTTCATATTATGTCTAGATGAAGTAGCATTTGATACTGTCTTTAATTCTTTGACTTAAAAATGAGGTTTTCCTCTTTGAAGCATGCTTGGTATTTAAAAGAATATTTCTGCTCTTCTAAAGTAGAACTCTTGTGCTTTGAGAAGACTTGCTTATCTGTTGGTTACTGTTACTCAGCTTTCCCAAGATAAATATTTTGAATGATGTGACTCCATATCTGTTTACAAACTCCTGTTAAAGGAGCTTTCAGTAATAACATATAAATGTGTAAGCATGTTCCAGAATCAGTTCCGTTATATTTGGAGAAGATGCAAGCTTTAATAAAGAGCAAGAAGTGCATAACTAACTACTCAACACAGTAAACTAAACCTAATTTCAGAAATCAATTTAATCTACGTTGAAGCTTGTTCTCCACTGGTTTTTGATGTTACTCTTTTTTTCTTCCCTTTCATCTGCATGAAGAATATTACTGTTAATCCTCTCTGGAACACACAGTAACATATTAATAAGCTGTGTATTGAGATAGTCCTAAACATACCTTTCTCTTTTATCTAGGGATGGGTCCTTGCATGTTACCTGCACAGATCAAGATACAGGAAAATGTGAAATCATCACTGTTGAAGTGGCATCATAGTCCCGTTTGAAGGGAAGCGTTTTTCTGAGTTGTTTTTGTCTCTTGTTGGCTTGTCCTCCAAAGTGGTGACTATTTCTGAAGTGTCTTTAGTTAAAACATGAATTTGCCACCAAATCTATTTGGAGTGGAAAATATAGAATGTTGATCTAGATATGCAGCCAGCAGAGCATTGAATTACCAGCAGCACTTTTAAAAAAACATCCAAAAGGCAAATCATCAGGTCTGTGATTCAGGAACAAGCATATTGCATAATCTGTAATATTTGTCATTTGATTAGAAAAGGGTTTTTCTGTAGACTAAGCAAGACCTGTACCCATTTGACAAGTATATGTGCAGTTTCAGGAGCAAAACTAGAACCAGCAAAAACTAGTCTTGTAAATATCCACTCTCAAACTGTACCAAATTGTACTAAAATCCTGTATTGTTTTGAAAAGATCGCCTAGAACCCTGGAGGTGATGCTGGGCTCTTGAGAGTAGAATTTTCTGTGGAACTATTGTAAGATGGTTTTGTAATGCTACCTGAAAAACGTGTTTAAGGGGTATATGTGCTTATTTATGTGTTGTTAATAAAATACATTTTTTATACAGTTGCTGGTATGCTCCATATTGTGGCACTGCTCTAATTTATAAGCCATTGCATATATCGATTTGTTTGGCTATAAACTGATGGCCTTTCTTCATTTCAGGTATGGGATTAATAAAAAGGAGATGGGGCAGGCAAGTTTACTTAAGGGATTTGGGAATGTCAGTCTAATGGGCTAACGGGGACATCAGTTAAGCCCTTCTTAGGGCCACATGTTATCTTGCCAAATATATTTTTTATATATATATAATCTATTACCTCAGAATTAGAGGCATGAGCAGAAACTAGAGAGGGGGATGCCAGTCTGGGACTTGGATCCAATTATCCGCTTTTCTACAGACTTCAAAAGTTTAGGTCTTATGTTTCTCAGTTACGTATCCTAGAAAATGTATTTTAATATTCTTTCTACCTCTCCAAAGCAGTAGATTCTATAATAGCATAGTTATTTACTTGGAATGCAGTAAGTTTTATGCCTAGATCATGTGGTTTACCAGACTAAACGTTGAAATTGTAAGGCTGCCTTAGCTGTCTAAAGTGCTTTGTAAGTTCTGCCTCCCCAGGCCCTGCCTCTTTAATCTCTTAAAAATAGGTAAACAGTTCAGGTGCTCCTGAGTGAAAACTTGTAAATGGAGACTTGGAAAACCCAATGTCTTGTGCATTCTGGCAGTGAAGTCCTACAGGCCTTATCCAGAAATTGGTGCACTTTTCATCGCTATGATATAAATCCAAGCCAAGAGATATTTAGCGCTAACTCAGAATTGTTTAAGGGACGTATGTTTTGCTCTTTGTAACTTTAATGGCACAAATTCGTGTGTCTTATGGGATTTGAAAGCTGTATTAACAGCAAGAACCTGAGAATTGTATTGTGATGAGAGTGTAAGTTTTGTTTGTATTTTTAACCTCTTGGAAATCGTTCTTTGCGTGGTCCACAAGGCTTGATGCTGCAGCTGGCGCAGCACTGCCGTGTGGCCTGAGCGAAGTCTTTCTGGGGCGTTTTGCTGAGTTCCCCCCGCCCCAAGCCGTAGGAGAGCACGGAAAAGTTGCTCGTGGGTTCCTTGACCTGCTGCGTGACAGAACCAAGCTCACGAAAGCGTTCGCGTATCTCCGTGCCTTTTAGGCGCTTAAATTCTAGAACTCTAGCACTCTGGTTATTTTAAGCTACTGTTTAAAAATAAATAATAGCTCGTTTCGCGTCAGTCGGGTTTTCTTCCTGGCCGCTCGCAGAGAGCCGCGGGGCAGCGGGAGGCACCGGCCGGCCGGGGCTCTGGGCGCCCCCGCTCCCTCCAGGGCCTAGTGCCGGAGGGGAGCGCGAGCGGCGGTGGGGGCAGTGCCCGGAAAGGCGTTGGGGCAGCGGCGGTTCCTTTCCTTCCCCTCACGTCGCGCCGGGCGGGCGGACAAAGGCGGCGGGACGGCGCCGCGGCCGGGACGGGGCAGCCGGGCGGAGCTGGGCCGAGCCGTTGCCGCCAAAGCCCT